>NC_037684.1:37623733-37668379 GCF_003255815.1 Theropithecus gelada | reverse complement strand
TCAAAAAAAAAAAAAAAAAAAAAAAAAAAAAACCTTTATCAAGTGACCTTTTCATGCATGCACAAAAGTGTAGAGAAGGTATAATGAACCTCCATGTACCTATGTACCCAGCTTCAACAACTGTCAGCATTCTATAATTCCTGTTGCATCTGTTCCCCAATTTTTATTGTGAAAGCAAATCCCAACATATAATTTCACTTGTAAATACTTTGGTCTGTGTTTTTTTTAAGACAAGGCCTCTCTGTCACCCAGGCTGGAGTGCAGTGGCACAATCACTGCTCACTGCAGCCTTGACCTCCCCAGGCTCAGGTGATTCTCCCACCTCAGCCTCCTGCATAGCTGGGACCACCACGTGGTGGCTCAGACCACCACGCCTAGCTAATTTTTTGTATTTTTTGTAGGACAGAGTTTCGCCATGTTGCCCAGGCTGGTCTCCAACTCCTAGGCTCAAGTGATGCACCTTCTTCGGCCTCCCAAAGTGCTGGGATTACAGGTGTGAGCCACTGCTCCCGGCCATAGTCTGTATCTTTAACAGATAAGGACTTGTTTTTTTCTTTTCTTTTCTTTTCTTTTCTTTTTTTTTTGAAATGGATTCTCGCTCTGTAGCCCAGGCTGGAGTGCAGTGGCACAATCTTCGCTCACTGCAACCTCTGCCTCCCAGGTTGAAGCGATTCTCCTGCCTCAGCCTCCTGAGTAACTGGGATTATAGGCACCCGCCACCACACCCAGCTAATTTTTTGTATTTTTAGTAGAAACAGGATTTCACCATGTTGGTCAAGCTGGTTTCCAACTCCTGAGCTCAAGTGATCTGCCCGCCTCGGCTTCCCAAAGTGCTGGGATTACAGGCGTGAGCCACCGAGCCCCGCCCGAACTTGTTTTCTTTTTAACGCATGAAGGGCCTGAGGTGGTAAAATGAGTGTTCCCATTTAACAGAAGGGCAAACTGAGGACTCAGATCGTGCAGGGGGCTGGAGATTCAAGCTACTCGACACTGTTCTTTCTCCTAAGGCTGGGGCTGCCTTGGGTGGTGGTCCCTGGGCTTCATTCACCCTTGCCCTCCCCTGCCCGGCAGCTGCGGGTCTTCAAGCTGGCCAAGTCATGGCCGACGCTGAACATGCTCATCAAGATCATTGGCAACTCTGTGGGGGCGCTGGGCAACCTGACGCTGGTGCTGGCCATCATCGTGTTCATCTTCGCTGTGGTGGGCATGCAGCTGTTTGGCAAGAGCTACAAGGATTGCGTGTGCAAGATCGCCTTGGACTGCAGCCTGCCTCGCTGGCACATGTATGATTTCTTCCACTCCTTCCTCATCGTCTTCCGCATCCTGTGCGGGGAGTGGATCGAGACCATGTGGGACTGCATGGAGGTGGCTGGCCAAGCCATGTGCCTCACCGTCTTCCTCATGGTCATGGTCATCGGCAACCTCGTGGTGAGTGAGGCTGGCTGGGTGGCCCCTGCCCTCGCCCGGGAAGCATACAAGATGTGCTTGATGTTTCACTGTTTTCTATCTCCCCAACACATCCTCTCCAAAATGGCAATTTTATGTGGTTTAACCCAGTAGTTCTCAAATTTTAACCTGTGTAAGAATCACCTAGGAGTTACTTAAAACATAGATCCCTGGCCCCACCCCCAGAGTGTCTGATTCAGCGGCTCTGGGCCTAGGCCTGGGGATCTGTATTTCTGACAAGCTCTGAGGTGATGCTGATCAGTGGATGCTGATGCTGGTTCTGGGACCATGCTGTGAGTAGCACTGTTGGAACCTTGTGTTTTGAGTAAAGCAACATGATAATGAGTCAGACAGATCCACATTCCAGTCCCAGCTCCTTTGCCATCATCTGTGTGACCTTGAGCTAATTGCTGCTTTCTAGTCAGGCTGGGTTCTCTGTCAGATAGAAGAAAAACAACAGGGACTTCATAGGGTCACTGCAAAGATGATGCCATAGTGTGTACAAAGGCACAGTGTTGTGGGGGAACCTGGGGCTCCTGGCCTCCTCCCACCCTCTTGACCTCCTCTGCTCCAGGGCCTACGGTCCAGGCTCCAAAAAAGAGAATCAGGCTGGATGTGGTGGCTCATGCCCATAGCCCCAGCACTTTAGAAGGCCGAGGCCAGGAGTTCAAGACCAGCCTGGGCAACATAGCAAGACACCTCATCTCTGCAAAAAATGGAAAAATGAAAAAAATTAGCTAGGCATGGTGGCACACACCAAACCCAGCTACTTGGGAGGCTGAGGCAGGAAGATGGTTTGAGCCCTGGACTTCAAAACTGTAGTGAGCTATGATCCCACCACTGTACTCCAGCCTGAGAGGCAGAGCAAGACCCCATCTCTAGAAAACATAAAAGAAACAGGTGAAGATATTGGGAAAATGCAGATGGCATAAACTGCGTCTCTTCTGCCGCTTGCTGTGGCTCAGGACTTGGCATGCGGGGCTGGTGCAGAGGAAGGGGCCGGGAGGTGACAGCCAGGGTGTAGGGCCATGGTCCAGCTGGCCAGCATTTCTGTGGCTAGGGACCCTGCAGGTGACCCTGACTCCTCCCATTCTTGGGGTGGTAGTGGAGGTCACTCCTGCCAGAGCCCTACAATACTGTGCCCAGCTGCCCCCTGCAGTGGCTGGTGCTTCCCTGGGCAACAGGGACTGGGAAGACGCCTGTCCCCATGTTCCCCAAAGACCTATGGAATCCCTGAGCTGCAGGGACAGCACTTCTCGGATATTGCTGATCTCCGGCTGGGGGCAGCACTCAGAGGGGGAAGGGGGTGTCACCTTGGCTGCAGAATAAGACCATGCTGCAGCTACAGAAGAGAACCCAGGCCTCCTGTCCCTGAAAGGAGGGTCTTAGGGAGTGGGGAGAGAGAGGGAAGGTGCCTGGGCCCAACTTCGGGGCAAGATTGGGGATGGGGACAGCAGATCCTGAGCAGGAGTTTGTGGATGTAAGTCTAAGGACTTGGGGGTGACCGAGTCTTCAGGGGGTTGCTGTTTCTATGTGCGGAAACTCAAAAACGTTTTAAGCCCCCACTTTGCCACTCACTGACTGGGAAACCTTGAGCCCGTTATTTAACCCTTTGGGCCTTAGTTTTCCTATCTGGAAAATGGGGATGATAATGGGGATGACTCTTTCACTGGGTGGTTGCAAGGATTACGTGATGCATGCGCTTACAAGTGCTTACCAAAGTGCCTGGCCACGTGGTTGGGGGTGCAGGTGTTACATGCATGGAGCAGGGCAGTGCTGGTTTAGGTTCCTGCCACCAGGATGATGCTCCTGTATTGGCAGTGGGGGCCTACTGTGTGTTAGTCCCTGCCAAAGGGATTTACCGGCATTGTGCCTAATTCTCTCAGCCACCCCATGAGACAGGAAATGTTATTTCCACGCCCTCGAGGAGGCACTGCCCAGAACCTCACAACTAGTGAGAAACAGAGCTGGTACTGGAACTGGGTCCGTATAACTCCAGTAACAATAACGTCAACAATAACAGTATCGTAATAATGATAACGTCAGCACCAGCTGAAGCATGGTGACAGCTGACATTTATTTAGCATTTACCTAGCATTCTGGGTGCTTCACGTGTATTCATTTCACCTCATCCTCACACCCACCTGTGAGGGCTGCGCTGGTTCATCTGTTTTATAGATGAGGAAACAGGCTCAGGGAGGTGAATCTGTTCCGTGTGTGAGACAGGAGCCCGCAGTCTGGCTGCAGAGTCTGGAACCAGTGCAGACCCTGCCTCTGTGTACCTGTCACCCCCATCACACAGACATGCACACACACACACACACACACACCCACCACTGACATCCTTTCCCAACCCAGCTTTGTAGCCCTCTCAGTTTGCTCAGAGGGAGTGGAGCGGCCCAGGGAGGTGGCACTGTCAGCTCCTTGGGCACTGTCCCCTCCCATCACCTCCCTAGGCTTCAGAGAAGCAGGTGTCTGCCAGAGGCCACCAGGGCACCCTGCCAGAGAGTGTGAGGACCCGCACCCCCTGTGCCCATGGCACTTGGTCACTTCCTGTGGGTAACTATGAAGAAGAAGAGGAAGTGACTAGGTCACCAGTAACCCAAAGCACAGAACCCCCAGGGAAATTGATGTCGGCCCCCTCCCCTCCTCCCTTCCCCCCTGCCTGAGGCAGCTATTTCTGTCTTGGGCAGGAGCCGTGTGCAAACCCTGCTGATCCAGAGAGCAGCTAATTCCCATCTCAGATGTGTTTCTGGCAACTGGATCCCTCCCCCCGAGAGAGGGAGAAGAAAGACTGCGTTTTGGTGGGGGGCAAAGGCAGAAAAGTCTCTAGGGGACATGGCAGGGAGGAACGGAGCCGTGGAAATTCCCCCAGCACGTTCTCTCAAAGAGGGTTTTCAGATATTTTTTAAAGAGAGTATATTAATATGATTAACAGAATATAATCAACGGAATGTAGTGAAGACAATGACAAGAAGACCTTGGAGGAAGCTGGTGAGAGCCTGGAGTGAGACCCGCCGAGGAGTCGGCCAAGGGTGGCGGATCCGCAAGTGCAGGCTCCCCAACTCCCCGCGCCCTCTCACTCCCCCAGGCCTCCCAAGGAAGAACCTGGCTATGCTTCTGGCTGACAGGAGCCAGGACCCTCACCCCAGACAGGATTCCCCTTCCTCCCACTGCCCAGGGCCAGGCAGACTGGTAGAAGGAAGGGTGACCACATTAAAGACCTTCATGGCTGCCATTCACCTTGTAGTCTAAGTGAATGATGCCTTCTAAAGTTATACAATGACTAGAAGCTTGGTTCTAGTCCTGGCTATGCTCTGTGTCCTAGGGCAAGCCATGCCACCTCTCTGGGACTCAGTTTACTCATCTATAAAATGCTGAGCTGGCCTCAGAGTTCACCACACTCTTCCCTACACCTTGTATAGCTTGCTTGCTTGTTTTTCTTTTCTTTTTTTTTTTTCTTTTTTCCCCGAGGCAGGGTCTCGCTCTGTCACCCAGGCTGGAGTGCAGTGGTGCAATCTGGGCTCACTGCAACCTCTGCCTCCCAGGTTCAAGTGATTCTCCTGTCTCAGCCTCCCAAGTAGCTGGGATTATAGGTGTGTGCCACCACACCCAGCTAATTTTTGTATTTTTAGTACATGGTTTCACCATGTTGGCCAGGCTGGAGCACCTTGTATAGCTTTCTATTATTTCAAACATAATAACAGCCAACATGTGTTGAGTGCCTACTGTGTGCTCTACCTGTATTGATGGGTTTTCTTGCTTGTTTTTTTTTTTTTTGTTTTTTGTTTTGTTTTGTTTTGTTTTGAGACGGAGTCTCACTCTGTCGCCCAGGCTGGAGTGCAATGGCGTGATCTCGGCTCACTGCAACCTCCGCCTCCTGGGTTCAAGCGATTCTCCTACCTCACTCAGCCTCCCAAGTAGCTAGGACTACAGGCGCATGCCACCACACCCAGCTAATTGTTTGTATTTTTAGTAGAGACAGGGTTTCACCATGTTAGCCAGGATGGTCTCGATCCCCTGACCTCATGATCCGCCCGCCCCAGCCTCCCAAAGTGCTGGGATTATAGGCGTGAGCCACCGTGCCGGGGCTTGTATTGATCTTTTAATCCTCACAACAATGGAAGGAACACTGGCATAATCTCCTTTTTACAGATGAGGAAACTGAGGCACAGCACAGTGAAGCAATTTGCCTCAGAGCACACACCTAATAAACTGGGGTTCAGAGCCCTGCAATATGGTTCCAAAAGCTGTGCACTCCAGTCTCTGCTGCCACCCAAACCTACAGTATTGCATGTGTCTGATCCGCTCTCTGTCTCTGCTGGGCTGTGAGCTCCCTGAGGCCATTCATGCAGTGACAGGGGCTCAGGAAATGTCCATCCATTGGAAAATAAAGTGGGTGGGGGTGCTGGGGGGGAAGAGCAGTAGTCTCCTAAGTCTCTTTCCTTAGGGATGTGGGACAAGAACCACAATAGATGGAGTCGGAAACCCCAAGAGGAGAAAAGAGGGTAAATAGTAGGTCACATGTCCCTTCCAGAGTAGCAGGGGCCAGGTTTCTGCACACCAGGAGCGCGGGGTCTATAGTCCCACTTAACAGAGGAGGAGAAGAAGGCACAAAAGATAAAGGTTCCCAGTAAGTCCTGGAAGCTCGGCGACTTGAGCCCAGTTCTTTGTTCTGCATCCTTCAGAAGTGGAGGTAAAGGACAGTCATGGGCCAGGCATGGTGGTGACGCCTCTAATCCCAGCACATTGGGAGGCTGCGGCAGGCGGATCCCCTGAGGTCAGGAATTTGAGACCAGCCTGGGCAACATGTTGAAACCCCATCTCTACAAAAAATACAAAGATTAGCCAGGCATGGTGGCACTTGAACTTGGGAGGCGGAGGTTGCAGTGAGCCGAGGTAACACCACAGCACTCCAGCCTGGAGTCTGGAGGCAACAGAGGGAGACTCCTCCATCTCAAAAAAAAAAAAAAGAACAGTCATGGAGAGAGTCCCTGTGCCCCAGCAGGCCTCCCTAAACCCTGCCTCTGCCCTGGGCAGCAGAGTCCTCTCAGAAGCCCAAGACTCAGTTTCCCCAACTGCAGAAGGGATGATAATAAGCATCACCTCCACGGGCAGTTGTGAGCACCTCTTAGGTGGCATTTTAAATGCCCAACATGTGGTCGTTTGGATCTGTAGACCGAGGACCCCTGTGCTGGCTGAAGGTGGCACCCTCTGGGTCCCGGGGACTGATGTGAGGCTCCCCTTGACTCCATGCCCCAGGTCCTGAACCTGTTCCTGGCTCTGCTGCTGAGCTCCTTCAGCGCCGACAGTCTGGCAGCCTCGGATGAGGACGGTGAGATGAACAACCTGCAGATTGCCATCGGGCGCATCAAGTTGGGCATCAGCTTTGCCAAGGCCTTCCTCCTGGGGCTGCTGCATGGCAAGATCCTGAGCCCCAAGGACATCATGCTCAGCCTCGGGGAGCCTGTCGGGGCCGGGGAGGCTGGAGAGGCCGGGGAGACTGCCCCCGTGGATGAGAAGAAGGAGCCGCCCGAGGAGGACCTGAAGAAGGACAGTCACATCCTGAACCACATGAGCCTGGCTGATGACCCACCATCCAGCATCGAGCTGGACCACCTTAACTTCATCAACAACCCCTACCTGACCATACAGGTGCCCATCGCCTCTGAGGAGTCCGACCTGGAGATGCCCACCGAGGAGGAAACAGACACTTTCTCGGAGCCTGAGGATAGCAAGGTGAGCCAGGGCCGGGGCTCAGACAGACCCAGCTTCAAATTCTCCTGTGACCTGGAGCAAGTCCTAAGTCCTCTCTGAGCCTCCGTTTCTCCAGCTGTAAAATGGGGGTGGTGCCCTATGGCATTGTTGTGAGCATTACGTGAGACGCTGTATGTAAAGCATGCAGTCAGTGCCCTGTGAGTGGCGGCTGTCACTATGGTTATTGATGTGGTTTGATGATCAGCCCTGTCTGTCCGGAAACCCTGATTCTCTCGGTTCATGCCTGGACCAGAACAACACCTGGGTCCCTCTCACCAGCAGGTGGTGCCCTTGGACATGCTGCTCTTACCTGGGCACTGCAGCTCCAGGACCAGGACCTGAGAGGCCTCTCTTACATGTTATCCTCTGGGCTTGAGGCCCCTTGCCCAGTCCTCACGCTTACCCTCTATTTCTGTTTAGACCCCACCTGGGTCTGCTCCCAACTTCCCAGTGTGGGCCAAAGTGCCAGATCCAGGCAGGGGACTCAGGAGAGGAGCCGGGGCCAACAAGAGTTGGGGACAAGGAGGGCAGAAGCCTCGGGCAGGAACCCTGACCCCTCAACCATGCTGGGGGCATGCTGCTGTTCTCAGATGCCCCTCCCCACCCCCCACACTGCAAGGGCGAGGAAGGGAAAGGAACGCAGTGGTGGTCACCCCCAGCAGCTGGGGCTGAGGATGGGACCCTACCTGGGTCTTGAGCCCCCTTCCCCACTGTCCAGCTCTGGCAGGGAAAGGACTTGTACAGGCGCTAGGACGGGCACCCCTGCCCACCCCTGCACCATCAGCCTGAGCCTAATGAACTTTGCCCTGAAAGTTTTTGACTCCTTATTCCCCCCAAATATGTGGCACGCTGGCTTACCAGGGGCCGAGTGCCTATGAGCTATAAATACCCAGGCAACTGTGGCACAGACCTCGGTATGAGGCACTCAGGTGGCAGGGGAGCTGGAGAGCACCAAAGTCCCAGGCTCCCGAGGGCCAGGGCCTGGGGACTTGTTCAAGGAGGGCGAGCACAGCTCCAAGGGGGATTTAGGGAGTTGGGTGCACATTCGGGGCAAGCAACTCAGTGAATGCCCTGGCTGACCTAACACTCTGTGCCTCAGTCTCCCTTTTTGTCAACTGAAAACAAGGACCCCCCCGCCACCACCATGGCGGTTTTCTGGTCACCACTCTGGATACAGAGCTGCCCCCCAAGTTGCCCTCTTCTTCCTTCTCTTCGGAGGCCCCACCCTCAGCCTTGAAGGGGTCCCCTGCGGGGTGGAGGCTGGGGCAGGGAAGCTGGCCTGGCCCAGCAGGAGGAGGTGGGAGGAGGCCTGGCCCGGCTGGAGCACCCGCCTCCCCCACTCCCGCTCCCAACACTGATCAAGTTCCCTTGGCATGGGATGGAGGCTTTGGCTGGGGAACATTTTCCACCCTTTCTGGATTCCTCAGCCAAACAGACCCTGGGGGTGGGAAAGCTCAGACGCTAGGGGCACCACATGCCCATGCTCTGAGGGCTGTGACAGCCTGGCTCCATCCTGACCCCTTTTCATACCCCTGCCCCCTCAGAGCTACCTTCAGGCCCCCCACGCCTCCCAGACCCCCCACTCGGGCCAGGGTCCCCGCCTCCTCCCTCATCTGAGTCCTTCACATGCGTCCTCATGCCCTCACCATTCCTTTCCAGGCATCAGCCCCGCTCCACTCCTTATGTAAGTGCCATCGGGCATGACCAGGGCCACCTATGTCCCCATGGTTCCTCGACCATCCAGGGCTGGATGAATGAATGAATGAATAAGTTTGCTCCTCCCTCTCTTCTTCCCTTCCCTTCTTGTCTTCCATCCTGCCCCATCTGGTGGGAGAATGAGGGGGTCTCTCAGGGGCCCAGATGTCACGTGACCCTGTGACCTCTGCAGAAGCCGCCGCAGCCCCTCTATGATGGGAACTCCTCCGTCTGCAGCACAGCTGACTACAAGCCCCCTGAGGAGGACCCTGAGGAGCAGGCAGAGGAGAACCCCGAGGGGGAGCAGCCTGAGGAGTGCTTCACCGAGGGTGAGGGCACCCCCCACCTCGTCTGGGTGTCTCCCCCAGGCCTGCAGCCCTTGCAAGGGGCAGGCTACACCAGGGCCAAAAGCACATGAACCTGGGGCTGCCTGGTCATCCCCGTGCCTCACGTGTCTAGGGGTGGTGGCAGTACGTGCCCAGAGCTGTGGCGCAAGATCTGTGCAGAGCCCTTGGTGCAGACCTAGCTTGGAGCAAACGTGCAAGAGTGCGGGTGTCAGCTCCTGAGATCCTCCCCTCCATCTTCAGGGAGCAAGGCCTTCAGGACACGGCACTGGAGAAATGTCGTTGTCCATAGAGCTTGCTGGGCTGTGCAGGGTGGAGACTGCCTGGGCGAGGTGGGGAGTGGGGCAGCTGAGAGCGCCAGCACCGGGGCTGGGGGCCAGGAGGCCTTTCCTCTGCAAGCCGTGGTCACATGCTGGATCCGGCTGTGGAGGGAGGCCCTGAGCCCCCCATGTCAGCCAGATGGAGCTGGGTGAGGGAGGAGGTGGGGGCCCCGCGTCTGGGAGCTGGAGAGAGGCATCCTGGGACGCCGTGGGAGGGTGCTGACTGTGCACCCCAAGGCAACCTCAGGCCCATGATGTGGTGCCTGTCCCCGTCCCCCATCAGCCTGTGTGCAGCGCTGGCCCTGCCTCTACGTGGACATCTCTCAGGGCCGCGGGAAGAAGTGGTGGACTCTGCGCAGGGCCTGCTTCAAGATCGTCGAGCACAATTGGTTCGAGACCTTCATTGTCTTCATGATCCTGCTCAGCAGCGGGGCTCTGGTAGGCACCACCTGGGAGCACGGGGCAGGGGCAGGGGCCAGGCCCGCAGCAGGTCCTCCAGGAGCTCCCCATCTCCACACACAGAAAGGACCATACCCTGGTCAGTCCCAAACCCTGAGAATCCTAAAGGAACTCGCTGTGCTTCCAGGATAGGTTACAGGATGTGCTGACTTTCTTAACACGGCAGAGGTCCTCCGTTGTTACTTGGGCGCTGACTTTTGTGCAATCTCTGCTGACGAGGAGGCGGGAGAACCCTGGGAACGAGGGGCGCAGGACCGAAGATGTGTCACTGTGGACCTGCCCAGCAGATGATTGCAATTTGCTGTTGTTGGGCTTGGGGAAGGAGGGCTGAGGGATTCTCCCCACTAGGAAATGCGCTTATCCCCACGATGGGTGGTGGGAGTCTAGGAGATGCGGA
Source organism: Theropithecus gelada (assembly GCF_003255815.1). Lineage (NCBI taxonomy): Eukaryota > Metazoa > Chordata > Mammalia > Primates > Cercopithecidae > Theropithecus > Theropithecus gelada. The sequence goes on along the minus strand of NC_037684.1, from coordinate 37,657,961 downwards.
CAGTCTGTCCCCTGGGCTGGGCCCCCACGGCAGACCCCTGGGAACCAGCAGCATCGAGCAGGGCAAGGGACCTGGCTGCCGCCCCAGCCTGCTGGACCCCAGCCACCCTCGTGGTGCTGGTGCCCCCAGGCCTTCGAGGACATCTACATCGAGCAGCGGCGAGTCATCCGCACCATCCTCGAATATGCTGACAAGGTCTTCACCTACATCTTCATCATGGAGATGCTGCTCAAATGGGTGGCCTACGGCTTTAAGGTGTACTTCACCAACGCCTGGTGCTGGCTCGACTTCCTCATCGTGGATGTGAGTCCCCCCACGCCGGCCCCGTAGCTACATCCAGAGGCTGTCAATGTGGCGGGGACCTCAGGAAGCCCAGGCCCTGAAGGGCAGGACCTGCCCGAGGCCACCCCCAGAGTCAGACCCTCCATCAGCACTGCCCTTCTCAGACACAGCTGCCCAGGGAGGGGTTAGGGACTGGGAGGCCTTCCCTTCTTCTAGGGGAAGGAGGCCTTGTGGGAGGACAGCAGGCAGGAGGACTACTTACTATCCCTGCCAATAGGAGTGGAGGAGTTTCTTACTTCATACATTTTATGTATTTATTTTTAAGATGAGGTCTTGCTATGTTGCCCAGGCCAGTCTTGAACTCCTGGGCTCAAGCAGTCCTCCCACCTTGGCCTCCCAAAGTGCTGGGATTACAGGCATGAGCTGCCGCACCCAACCAGGAATGGAGGATTTTCTTAGCCTCTTAGATGCGCTCACAGGCCTCTCGAAGGAGTCAGGTACCATCCCTCCTATTCAGTCATCCCCAGTTAGTTGATGACATCACTGAAGTGTCGCCAGGCTCCTACAGGTACTGGGACAGGTGCCAGAGCTGCTCTTCCCACCAGACAGAACCACCCACTAGGGAGGGGATCTGAGGGAGACAGCCAGGAGCTGAGTCCAGGAAGACCCCTGTGGCCTGGGCTTGAGGGGAGGCTGGGGCCTTGCACACAGTGACCCCCCACCCCTCCCCTGCAGGTCTCCATCATCAGCTTGGTGGCCAACTGGCTGGGCTACTCGGAGCTGGGACCCATCAAATCCCTGCGGACACTGCGGGCCCTGCGTCCCCTGAGGGCACTGTCCCGATTCGAGGGCATGAGGGTGGGTGCTGAAGGGGCCTCTGGGGTGGGCTGGGGATGGGGGACCGGCCACCTTCAGTGCAGGGTGGAGAGTGCCTGTCTATACTCCAACCACCGCCAGAGGGAGGTAGAGAGCTTGGACCAACGGTCCTGCTGAGGCCAGGTCTAGCCCCCACTTCGCCTAGCTGTCCTCCCCGCAGCCCATCTTCTGCCTGCCCCATTCCCGCCCTCAGCCCCTGATCCAACCCGCCCTTAGCTTACCTCTGCCACTAGCTGGGGGGAGCAGAGACTGCAGAAGCACCCAGGAGGGCCCCACGGCCAGGGAAGAGGAGGAAGGAAGGCAGGTTTATGTGGTGTTTATGGGTGGTTTATGAATGGGTTTATGGGTGGCCCTCCCCAGCCTCAGACTGAGCCATCCAGGGCTTTGAAACAAGGTGCCTGCACCCTGGCTCTGAGCCTCCCCCTCACCCCCCACTGATGAGCTTGGCGTCACGGTTGGGGCCATGCCCTTGAGCTTGGGGTCAGTTTGGGGAAGATCCACTCAGGCCCTGGAGAGCGGAAGTGACAGGTAAACACAGGGCTTGGGCAAGAAAAATGGGACTTCCCCAGGAAGAGAGGTCTGCCGGGAGCAAGACCTGCTCCAGCGGGACAAATTTCTGCAAATCCGGAAGCCATGGCGAGCCCACCCAAGCGTCCCCTTCCTGTCCCTGCAAGAGGCCAGCCGAATGCTGGGCCCTCTGACCCCCAGAGCCAGAGAGCCCTCCCGTTGAGGGGAAACAAGCTGCCTGTGGCCACGCAGCTGGTCGGTGCCCCAACCAGGAATAGAGCTCCCCTGGGCACACCGGGCTTGTGCCACCCACTCTGGAGGTCATGAAATAGCTCCTCCGTAAAAAGAGAGGGGTCTCAGATCCAGCCCAGTCTGCAGTGGCCGGGTGGGCTGCGTGACTAGGCTGGTGGGGACGGGGCTTCTGTCCCAGAGTTCCTGCTGCTTCAAAGGCCCTGGTGCCCTCTTTTCTGTGCCTGTGTCTGGGGCTCTGGAGCTGAAAACCCATGAGCAGGGGCTGGGTCACGTGAGCTGAGTTTCCTATGGGGGCTGAGCAAAGAGTGTTTGTCTCCTGCCTGGTGACCCATGACCAGGCTGCTTCCAGAGAAACCCAGCACCCCTACTCCGGGCTGATGGCTCCAGCCAAGCAGAGAACCCTCTTGACCACCAGGCATGCAGCTCCCTCCCCCTCCCCCTCACCACCCCCAACCTGCACACACACACAGCCCAGCAGGTCAGCCCTCCTCTAGGAAGCCCTCCCTAATTGACAATGCCCAGCTCTGCCTGGTCCCCTGGGTGGCATGGAGATTGGGAGCCCTCTCTCAGAGGCTGGGAGAGGCACTGGCAATGGACCCCCTGGCCTCCAGGTGGTGGTGAACGCCCTCCTGGGCGCCATCCCCTCCATCATGAACGTGCTGCTCGTCTGCCTCATCTTCTGGCTGATCTTCAGCATCATGGGTGTCAACCTGTTTGCTGGCAAGTTCTACTACTGCATCAACACCACCACCTCTGAGAGGTTCGACATCTCCGAGGTCAACAACAAGTCTGAGTGCGAGAGCCTCATGCACACGGGCCAGGTCCGCTGGCTCAACGTCAAGGTCAACTACGACAACGTGGGCCTGGGCTATCTCTCCCTCCTGCAGGTGGTGAGTGTGACCCACCACCCCTGCCGGGAACCTGGATGGAGGTGCCCCCCACCCCGGTCCCTCTCATTGTACCCAACTCCAATGTCATTCCTTGTTAGGGGACCGCCCACCCTGCTTCCAATGCTGGGGGGCCCCCAGGCAGTGTCTAGACCCCTCTGGTCTTTATTTGATGCTTGCCCAGTGGGGCTCTGGCAGGTGGCCTCTGGCAGGGGAGGACCAGGTTGGGCGGGGGAGGGAAACTCATGGATGATGAAAGCAGGGAGCAGCCCCCCGGCTCACTCCCCAACCACACTCTCTCAGGCCACCTTCAAGGGTTGGATGGACATCATGTATGCAGCCGTGGACTCCCGGGAGGTGAGTCGGGGTCGCTGAGATGTGGCTGGTGAGTGAGCCAGGGAAGAGGACTCAGACAGGAGGGAGACACGGCAGCACATTCTGTCCCCGAGACCCGGCAGTCCTGGGGGTGGATGGGTCCTGCCCTCAGGGCTGTGGGGGGCAGGGAGAAGCCAGCGTGCACACCCACGCCGTCCCACCCTGTGGCTTCCACAGAAGGAGGAGCAGCCGCAGTACGAGGTGAACCTCTACATGTACCTCTACTTTGTCATCTTCATCATCTTCGGCTCCTTCTTCACCCTCAACCTCTTCATTGGTGTCATCATTGACAACTTCAACCAGCAGAAGAAGAAGATGAGTATCAGCCCAGCCCCCCGGGCCCTCCCCGTGCAGGACCTTCCTCCTCCCTCCCTTGTCCACTCTCTACTGTGCAAACCCACAAATGCTGCCTGAGCACCTACCAGGTTGCTGGTTCAGGAAGGTAGCTTGTGTCCCAGTCCCACCAGGCCGTCTTGAACAAGTGACTTGGCCTCCGTGAACCTTGGCTTCCTTATCTGTAAAATGAGACTGCTGGGCCAGGTGCAGTGGCTCACGCTTGTAATCCCAGCCCTTTGGGAGGCCGAGGTGGGCAGATCACAAGGTTAGGAGTTCAAGACCAGCCTGGCTAACGTGGTGAAACCCCGTCTCTACTAAAAATACAAAAAAAAAAAAAGAAGAAATTAGCTGGGCATGGTGGCAGGCACCTGTAATCCCATCTACTCAGGAGGTTGAGGCAGGAGAATCGCTGAAACCCAGGAGGTGGAGTTGCAGTGAGCCGAGATTGCACCACTGGCACTCCAGTCTGGACAATAGAGCTAGACTCCATCTCAAAAAAAAAAAGAAAGAAAAAAAGAGGCTGCTACAACCTGCCCTGTAGGTTACTGTAGGGCTCAGCAAGATACTGATGAAAAGTAGCCAGAAACAGACTGCAAGACAGCATTGATCCCCACTCCCCTTCCCTCCCTTCTCCTCGGTCCCCCATTCTCCCCTTGTCCCTCCATCTCTGACCCTCTGCCTTCCTCCAGGCCGATCTACAGGGGCGGGGGCTGCCTTATAGGTGGTGCCTGAGGTGGGGGGTCCTGGAGGCAGGAAGGGGGACCCCACCCCAATCTGACAAGCCATATCCCACTATACTTTGGAGGGAAAGACATCTTTATGACGGAGGAACAGAAGAAATACTATAACGCCATGAAGAAGCTTGGCTCCAAGAAGCCTCAGAAACCAATTCCCCGGCCCCAGGTACCTCCCCTCTGGGCCCCCTGTCCTGTGTGTGGTGCCAGGCTCCTTACTAGGGGACTGATGGGGATAAAAGTTTTCCTGCCCTCCACCCACCAGGCTGTGTCCCTGGGTGAGGTTAGGCCCACCCCGGGGGCAGGGGACGTGGTCTACCTGCAGGGAGAGATGCCTCTTTGTAGTGCCACAGAGACACCATATGCACAGAGGCTGTCCGTGAAACTCCAGTGGCTGCTTTACCCTCACCTGACCCTGTGAAGCTCCTCAGTGCCCATCTACCTCCCACCTGGGACCCCAGTGGCCCCTGGGGCAAGGGCTCCCACAAGGGGAAGGAGGAGGATGTCCAGACACCCTCCCCAGGAGCAATGACTTTGGGAGAAAGGGGAGGAGCATCTGGAGGACCTTCAAGGGGGTCCCCAGGGGAGGAGGAGGGACCATTAACCCCGTAAAATGACCTGGTCCCAGACCTATCATGATCGGATAGGTCACCCTTCCTCCCCTGGCTGACTCTACCACAACTCCCAATACCTCCTCTCTCTCTTTCTCTCTCTCTCTCTCTCTCTGTCTCTGTCTCTGTCTCTGTCATCTCTGTCATGCTGTGGTGCCATCCTGTGTCTCCTGCCTGTCCATGTCCTGTCTGGGCCTGGCCACCCCGACTCCCCCACGTCCACTCCCACCCATGCTGCAGAACAAGATCCAGGGCATGGTGTATGACCTCGTGACGAAGCAGGCCTTCGACATCACCATCATGATCCTCATCTGCCTCAACATGGTCACCATGATGGTGGAGACAGACGACCAGAGCCAGCTCAAGGTGGACATCCTGTACAACATCAACATGATCTTCATCATCATCTTCACAGGGGAGTGCGTGCTCAAGATGCTCGCCCTGCGCCAGTACTACTTCACCGTCGGCTGGAACATCTTCGACTTCGTGGTCGTCATCCTGTCCATTGTGGGTGAGTGGGGCAGGCTGGGCCGGCAGGGCAGCACTGAGCTGAGGCACTCGGGAAGATCTATCCTCATGCGCACACACCTGCCCCTGCACCCTCACACGCTCACCCAGACACACGCCTGTGCGTGCCTGCCATTCACTCTCAGTGCTCAAAGGTACACGGGTGTGTGCACAGGCAGATCATCACCCATGCATACATGGATGCACCTCCGGACACAGGACTGACCAGAAGACGTACATTCCGGTGCCTACGTACTGAGCGAAAGTGTAAAAGATGGTTCCATGTCTGTGTGCACTGAGAAGTGCACGGTCATGCGAGTATTTATGATAGAAACTAGCTGCCATTTATTATCAACTGTGCTGTGCGCTTGATAGGCATTATCTCACCTGTGGTTCATAACAATGTCTTGATCAGGAACTGTTGTTCCCATTTTACAGGTAAGGAAATTGAGGCACAAACAAGTGAAGTGGCATGCCCAGAGTCACACAGCTGTTCTCTCTCCCTCTCTCTCTCTGTCTGTCTCTGTCTCTTTCACACACACACACAGACACACACACACACACACACCAGTGGCATTTGCAAACAGACTTGAGAATGGACCTTACCCTCCCCCACTTCAGGGTATCCCACCTCCAGTTCCATCAAGACAAAGCTGCAGCTCCTGGCCCCAAGACCTGTGGGAGAGCCCAGCCTCACCTGTCAGTCATCTGGGCTGTGTTCTGAGACTTGAGCAGAGTACACCAGGATGGGCCCCCTGAGCCCCGCATGCTCCCCACACTCTGTGCTGGTTCCCCTCCCCATTGGCAGCGTCCTCACTAGCTCCTCCCCGCAGGCCTTGCACTCTCCGACCTGATCCAGAAGTACTTCGTGTCACCCACACTGTTCCGTGTGATCCGCCTGGCGCGGATCGGGCGTGTCCTGCGACTGATCCGTGGGGCCAAGGGCATCCGGACGCTGCTGTTCGCCCTCATGATGTCGCTGCCTGCCCTCTTCAACATCGGCCTCCTCCTCTTCCTGGTCATGTTCATCTACTCCATCTTTGGCATGTCCAACTTTGCCTATGTCAAGAAGGAGTCGGGCATCGATGATATGTTCAACTTCGAGACCTTCGGCAACAGTATCATCTGCCTGTTTGAGATCACCACGTCGGCTGGCTGGGATGGGCTCCTCAACCCCATCCTCAACAGCGGGCCCCCAGACTGTGACCCCAACCTGGAGAACCCGGGCACCAGTGTCAAGGGTGACTGCGGTAACCCCTCCATCGGCATCTGCTTCTTCTGCAGCTACATCATCATCTCCTTCCTCATCGTGGTCAACATGTACATTGCCATCATCCTGGAGAACTTCAACGTGGCCACAGAGGAGAGCAGCGAGCCCCTTGGTGAGGATGACTTTGAGATGTTCTACGAGACATGGGAGAAGTTCGACCCGGATGCCACCCAGTTCATTGCCTACAGCCGCCTCTCGGACTTCGTGGACACCCTGCAGGAACCGCTGAGGATCGCCAAGCCCAACAAGATCAAGCTCATCACGCTGGACCTGCCCATGGTGCCGGGGGACAAGATCCACTGCCTGGACATCCTCTTTGCCCTGACCAAAGAGGTCCTAGGTGACTCTGGGGAAATGGACGCCCTCAAGCAGACCATGGAGGAGAAGTTCATGGCAGCCAACCCCTCCAAGGTGTCCTACGAGCCCATCACCACCACCCTCAAGAGGAAGCACGAGGAGGTGTGCGCCATCAAGATCCAGAGGGCCTACCGCCGGCACCTGCTACAGCGCTCCGTGAAGCAGGCATCCTACATGTACCGCCACAGCCACGACGGCAGCGGGGAGAACGCCCCTGAGAAGGAGGGGCTGCTTGCCAACACCATGAGCAAGATGTATGGCCACGAGAACGGGAACAGCAGCTTGCAGAGCCCAGAGGAGAAGGGCGAGGCAGGGGATGCCATACCCACTATGGGGCTGATGCCCATCAGCCCCTCAGACACTGCCCAGCCTCCCACCTCTCCCCCGGGGCATATAGTGCGCCCAGGCGTCAAGGAGTCTCTTGTCTAGCAGGCAGCATCGAGGTGGCCCTCTGAGTCTCGGCACAGTCCCCAGAGCTCCCCCGTGGTGCCTGCATACAGAGTGAGGGAGGAGGGCTTTGGTTCTGGGACTGCGTCTGGCTCCCTGATGGGGGACAGGATTTGGCCACACTGGGGCTGACACCCAGGCCCAAGCACCTGCATCTCCAGACCCGAGCGCCTGTGTCTCTAGACCATGGGAAATGGGCATTGCACTCAGGGGCTCCATGCTGGGCCTGAGGCCCCTGCCTCCATGATTTAACCTTCAAGTTGCTCTGACCTCCTCCTGGGCCCTGTCGCCCCTCCTTTTGGCCTGGGGGAGATCAGAACGTTGGAATCGCTCGCTGCCCCTCACTTGGGGAGGAGCTGGCCTGCGGTGGAGCCATCAGTTGCTGTCCCATCACCAGAGTCTTAAGGGTCACTGGCCTCTCCCCAGGAAGTGGCTCAGACCCCTCAGCCCCAGCCCAGACAAAGATGTCTTAACCTCAGGGAGTGCAGACACCTAACCCCAGGGCACTGCCAGCCCGCCCGCTCTGACTCTGGGGCGCAACTTTGCCCACCAGGCCAGCTCAGGAATTCCCTGGACAAGGGAAATGTGACTGGTTCAGAAATAGCTCCTCAAGCCTCAAAACCTGATTGGCCACTGGATCCTGCTGCTTTGGGCTGGGATGGTGACTCCTGAAACCTTTTCCCAGGCCATATCCAGGTCCATAGCTCCCCTGGCTGGCCCCTAGGGGAAGAACAGAAGGAAGGATGCCACTTGGGAATTGTCCTTTTCTAGGAAGCACGGGTGAGACAGGCTGGGTCCTGCCAGCTGGATTGCTGCACATGGCCTGAGCATCCAGACCTGAGCGGGGGTCGGGGACCTGCTGCTCAGTAAGAAGATTCTTGCCCCTTCCCTCTCTCCCTGCCTCACTCCTCCGTGAGCACCACCAGGGCTCCAGGAGCCTCATCCAGCCTCAGAGATCTCCCTTCTCATCTCGCCAGGCCTGTCTCATTCTCTCTCCTCATTTTTCCCACCTCTCTCCTCAAAGTGATCCTAAGAATGTACAGTTTAGCTCAGGTTAGATATTTTGACCCTGGGGCGTGCAGCAGGAAAGGCCCGACTGGTTCAGGCTCAACCTTCCAACCTCCTGTGGCCTGAAAAAGCACTTCTTCTGCACTGTGGTTCTGGGCATGGCAGGGCCAGGCCTCTGCTGGCTCCTGGAGAACGGAGGCTGTGTCCAGAGGAGGAGGGGTGAGAGACCTGCTCAGGCGTCACTGGATTTATTCACTGTGTATGTACCTGTGGCTGTGTGTCTGCTTGTATGCTTGGAGGCCTGTGTGTATAGCCGTGTGTGTGTTCAAGTGCATGACTGTACATGTGTGTGTGAACCACTGTGTACTGGTGCCTGCATTATGCACGTGTGTCTGGGTGTCTTTGTATATATGTGTGTCAGTGTGCCCTGGAGTGTTTCAAGGTCCATGGAGTATGGCTGGTGTGTCGTAATGTGCAGGCCTGTCCCTGGGAGTGTTCCCGTGTCTGGGAGAGTGGACCTGTGGATGACTGTGAATGCGTATGGTAAGGTGTGTACTCAGGGCATTCTGTTAGCCTAAGTGCCTCTTCTTTTTCTTCTTGTTTCTCATGAAAAGTTTGATTAAAATTCAGGAAGCAGCAAAACCTTCAAAACAAGACATGTATGTGTGCTTGTGTGTGTGCACACGTGTGTGTGTGTGTGTGTGTGTGTGTGCACATCTACATGCCATGCCTACGGGCCAGAGTTGTCTTTATTGTCCACCATGCTCTCTCACCTGCTCCCGGTCCTGCCTGAACAGCCCTCTCTGTCACTCCCGGTGAGCTCCTCTCCTTCCCTTCCTGTTTCTCATCGTCACACCCATGGCCTCAGCCCTGCTCCATGCCTCCCGCCTATGTCTCTCCTATGGAAGGAGGCCTCCACTCCTTCCATCTCTTCCTTCAGAAGTTTCGTCTAATGGGGACGGCCTCCCCTGCCCGGCACCCTGCCCCTCTGCCTTGCCCTCCTGGACCCTGGGCTGGCACAACCCCTGGAGCCTCAGAAATCTCTTTGATTGGATATTCTCCTCGGACTGTGTGCAGGTTGCAGAGGAAGAGTAGATGAGCCGGGTCCGGCCTCTCCCTGCCTGTGGCCCCTCCCCTACACACAGACGCCCATTCCTGCCCGGTCCAGCGGGGAACAGGTCCCACACCAGGCCAGCAGGTGGGCTCCTTTGTACAGTTCTTACAATAAACCCTCCCTGGTGCCTCTGGTGTGTGGTTTCTCCCTTCTGCGTGTCAGTGTGTGGATGTGGGTGGGGGCTGAGAGTAGTGAGAAGCAGAAAGGGTCCGCGGGGATTGGAGCCAAACGTGGAAGACACGGAGCTTCTCAGGGGGCCAGGCAGGATAAGGAGGCTCCAGCTCTCTGCTCTGGCCCAGTCCAGCTCTCTCCTGCCTCCTTACAAAAGCCGCTTAGCTGGAATCCAAAAGACCAGATAGGATCAGGGGTCAAGACCCGGCTCCCACAACAGGCAGCACCATACTCCCTCTCTTCCGGGTGATCCACATTGGGACTCTGTGTCCCCAGCTCCTCCTCTCTGGAGGCCCCGTCACTTCTTTGCCCCTCTGAGAGGCCTCAAGGTGCCTGTGGGGCACACAGCACAGCCTCTCCCTCTCCCCAGAGACACTGACCCCAGGACTGACTTCTGACCCCAGATAGCCCAGGGTCACATGGACCTGTGACTAAGAATATTCTTATGCAGCACGTTTAGCCCACAGCCCCCAGAGAATGAAATATAATCTGGTATGTAATTTTCTTTTTCTTTCTTTCTTTTTTTTTGAGATAGGGTCTCACTCTGTCACCCAAACTGGAGTGTAGTGGTGCAATCATGGCTCACTGCAGCTTTGAACTCCAGGGCTCAAGCAATCCTCCCACCTCAGCCTCCTGACTGAGCCTGGGACTACAGGCACATGCCACCACATCTGGATGTTTTTTTACAGACATGGGGTCTTGCTATGTTGCCCAGGCTTGTCTCAACCTCCTAGCCTCAAGTGATCCTCCTGCCTCGGTCTCCCAAGGTGCTGGGATTACAGGCATGAGCCACTGCACCCAGCCTGTAATTTTATTTTCTGTAACAACTTCTGACTCCCAGGGCTGTATTCTTCCAGATAAGTAAGCACTTAATTCTTTTCAGGATTTCTGTACCCTCTCTTCCTGGGTCCTGAGGTAATATAGCACTGGTGTAGGGGATGAGGAGGGGCCCTCAGGCTGCCCGACTGTGTCCTTCCATTGTCTCTACGGCACTTTCCACCTTGCAGAGTCTCTACGGGGTTGTCTAAGTGCCCTCAGGGTGCTGTCTTCCCTCCCTGGAGTGGGAGCTTCTTCTCACTTGTTTTTTTAAATTTTTTTATGTCAATAGTTTTGGGGGAACAGGTAGTTTTTTTGGTTATCTGGATAATTAGTGGTGATTTCTGAGATTTTAGTGCACCTGTCACCTGAGCAGTGTACACTATACCCAATATGTAGTCTTTTATCTCACACCCCTCCCTCAGTGTTCCCCACTGAGTTCCCAAAGTCCATTATATCATTCTTGTGCCTTTGCATCCTCATAGCTTAGCTCCCGCTTACAAGTGAGAACATACAATATCTGGTTTTCCATTCCTGAGTTACTTTACTTAGAATAATGGCCTACAGCTCCACCCAGGTTGTTGCAAAAAGATGTTATTTCGCTCCTTTTTATGGCTAAGTCATACTCCATAAAGAGGTGTATATATACCACATTTTCTTTATCCACTCACAAGCTGATGGGCACTCAGGTTGGTTCCACATCTTCGCAATTGTTAATTGTGCACTAAAAGCATGCGTGTGCGTGTATCTTTTAGAAAATCAAAATCGTGTCAAGTATCTTCTCCAACCACAGTGGAATAAAACTAGAAATCCACTCAAAATTATACAAATATATGGAAATTCATCTGTTCTTGAATGATTTGGGGGTTACCAATGAAATCAAGACGGAAATTTAAAAATTCTTTGAAATGAATGATAATAATGACACAACTTCTCAAAACCTCTGTGATACGGCAAAAGCGGTGGTAAGAGGAAAGTTCATAGCATTAAATGCCTACATCAAAAACTCTGAAAGGGCACAAATAGACAACATAAGGTCATGCCTCAAGGTACCAGAGAAACAAGAACAAATTAAACCCAAACCCAGCAGAAGAGAAGAAATGACAAAAATCAGAGCAGAACCAAATGAAATTGAAACAAACAACACAAAAGATCAATTAAAACAAAAAGTTGGGTCGGGCGCAGTGGCTCATGCCTGTAATCCCAGCACTTTTGAGAGGCCAAGGCGGGCAGATCATGAGGTCAGGAGTTCAAGACCATCCTGGCCAACATGGTGAAATCCTGTCTCTACTAAAAATACAAAAATTAGCTGGGTGCAGTGGCGCACGCCTGTAGTCCCAGCTACTTGGGAGGCTGAGGCAGAAGAATTACTTGAACCCGGGAGGCGGAGGTTGCAGTGAGCTGAGATCATGCCACTGCACTCCAGTCTGGGCAACAGAGCAAGACTCCGTCTCAAAAAAAAAAAAAAAAAAGCTGGTTCTTTGGAAAGATAAAATTGATAGACCATTAGCAAGATTAACCAAGAAAAGAGAGAAGATCCAAATAAGCTCTATTAGAAATGAAACTGGAGATATTCTTTTCACTTTAAGTTCTTCCAGACCTCACCTGGAGCCCTCTCTGGCATCAGGGACAGAAAGATTTGCAGAGCGCAGGGTGCTCAAGCCCACACATCCCTTGAGCCTTGAATGGTGGAAGAAAAAAGGCCTCATGTTGGGTGAGAAACAGAGACAACATGGGACAACAGTGCACAGCTACCCGCCTTGCCAGGCATCCATGCCACTCCTCGCCCTCCTCAGGGCATGCTGTCAGCCACATTCACCGAGTACCTCAGATGCAGGATGGCCTTCAATGTGCACAGTTGCCCTTCGAAGAATGCACTGTTGGGGCCGGGTGCAGTGGCTCACGCTTATAATCCCAGCACTTTGGGAGGCTGAGGCAGGTGGATTGCTTGAGCTCAGGAGTTCGAGACCAGCCTGGGCAACATGATAAAACCTGTCTGTACAAAAAATACAAAGATTAGCCAGGTGTGGTGGCATGATCTGTAGTCCCAGCTACTCGGGAGGCTGAGGTGGGTGGATCACTTGAGCCCAGGAGGCGGAGGATGCCATGAATGGAGATTGCACCACTGCACTCCGGCCTGGGCAACAGAGCAAGATCTTGTCTCAGAAAAACCCCAGAAAACAACAGCAAAAAAAAAGCACTATTGGGCTTATTTCTATTTTACGAAAATGAGGAACCTTGGCTACTGAGAGGTTAAGAATGGGTGTTGCCTCATGGGTGCTGTTGGCATGTGGGGCAGGGACCTCTGCTTTGCCAGCCAATGCCCCTCCCACCCCTGGGCACCCACCGGTCATTGAGACCAGCACGATTGTCCTGAGGCATGTGCAGATGCTCCCTCCGTGGGGGCAGGCAGAGCCACTCCTAGTTGAGAACCACTGGTAACCTGAGGAGGTTTCCTGACTGCCACACTGCTGGATCAGGACTCAAACCCACGTCCTTCTTAGCAGGTCTCTTCCCAGTCACAGCAGCCCAGCAGACCCAGGACACCTGGGTTGGAGAAGGAGGCAGGGGTCTGAGCTCTTCTTTCTCTGAGGTTCTTCCCCCTCCCAGCATCCTAGGGTGGCTGGGGATCGCTGCCTTCTTGCTTCCCCACCCCCTGAGCCCCTTGTCCCTTCCCCCGACCCCGGCCCCCATTCCTTATTTTGATGTTGCCTTCCTGGAAAGGGAGGTGTCGTCAGATGTCAGAATGTGAAGCCCAGGGCAGCCGAGGGCAGAGGCGGGGGTAGGCTTGTGAGGCCTCCTGTTCTGGGAAGAAAAGGGTATCATGAGCCCAAGATGGGGCTCAGGACTGTTGTCACCAGTGAGGGAACAGCACGGCTCAAAATGTGACAAATAACCCTGCAGGTGGTGGGGCCCCCGCTGCCTCCGCCCCTCCTGAAAACAGATCCCTGCCCGGCATGAATGGGAATGAAGCCCAAAGGCCACATCTGCATCCCCGTCCACGGGATGCGTGTGCGTCTTCCCTCCCTGGAGCCGGAGCTGCTTCTCACTTGTTTTTTAAAATTTTTTATTTCAATCGTTTTTGGGGTACAGGTAGTTTTTTTGGTTACCTGGATAAGTTATTTAGTGGTGATTTCTGAGATTTTAGTGCACCTGTCACCTGAGGATGGATGCCAACTGCCCCCCACCAACCTCTGTGCCCCCCTACAGTCCCCTGGGCCCTAGGACCAGTTCCTGAGTAGGCCCCACACCACAGGACCCAGGCAACACACTTGTGTGAGCATACACATACACACCCCACAAACACATGTGCCCCAAGCCTTTCCCAGTTATACCCCTGACTTTGGGGAGACACTAGCCCCAAAGTTAACGAAGGACTCTGTCATCTGTCATCAGGGGCTCAGAAGTGTATTTCCTAAACCAAGAGACTCCCAGATTTTGCCTCACTCCCCCCGGTCAGTCTCTCTCCAACCACCCTCACTGGCATGGGGGCCCATGGTCCCCAAGCTGACCTCAGGTGATGTTTATATTTCTGAGCTGTTTGTTCCATGAAGTGAACATCTGACACCTTTTCAGAGAAATGTTTTTTCATTTGGAACATCTGGAAACAAGCAAGAACATCTGGGACTGCCCGGAACGGGCTGTTCCTCGGATGAAACCTTAACCCTCCTGCCCCTGATTTCCGTGGCTCAGGTCCTGGCCTGCACCCCTCGAGAGTGGCCCCCACCTTATCAGGTCCGAGGCCTAGGCCAAGATCTAAAGAGGGACCACCCAGACCCTCTGCCTTCCAACCACGGCATGGGAGGTGGGTCTGCTTCTCGCTAAATCCAGACTTGCCCCAGCACAAACTGCAAAATGGAGGGTCATGAGGAGAGTGAGATGTGGACAGAGGGCACCAACAATTTAGCATCTCTTCTTCTCCTGGGGGTCGAGGATGAGAGACAAAAAAGAAGCTGCCAGGAAACATGAAAATCAAAGAGGGCTCAGCTGCAGGGCTGAGGTCTGCAAGCATGCTGTGTCCAGTTGTGCAGGTTGTGCCCTGCACAAGGGCATCTCTGAAGGGGCTGCATTGGACCCAGGGGCAGGGACCCAAAGGTGAGCTTCTATCAGTTCCTGAGCACTGTAGCTCCATCCACACCCTGCAGACAGGCAGGATACAGCTGGAGGACGTGAGGGCTCCCCAACACCAGTTCCCGTTCCCTGCCCAAGACCCCCTGGACCTGTGACAATAATTCAACGAACTCAGAGTCCCACAGTTAAGAACTCCCTGAAGAAGCCCCCAGTGGCTGCTTGGTGGATTTTCGCAAAGCTGTCTCCACCTACATCCACCCTCTTTGGCAGCCCCTACAGACTCTTTTGCAGCATGAGGAAGGGAGGCCTCTTGCCAAGGCCTGGACTGAATCTTCTCCCAGTGGCTGCCACAGTTGGCCTGCTCTTGCTCCAGAACCTCTGTAGCTCCCATCCTCCACAGGGTCAACTTCCAACATGGCTGCCTGCACTCCAGCCAAGAGGCTCTGCTCTGGGCCCCTCCAGGTGCCTGACCTGGGTCTGTGGCTGCCCTGTCCTTCCTCAGTGCTCCTCTTTCCGCTGGGTGAGGGATAGATCAGGGCAGAGGAGCTAAGCTCAGGTTCATTCATAGGACAGGTGCCTATTTCGCTCAGGGCCCGGGAATAAAGACTTGCCGGGCTCAGCCCTTCGGGGAGCTGGCGGACAGCAGAGGGGAGGCTGGCTGGCCCAGAGAATGACCACCGGTGGGGCAAGCACAGACAGAGGGGAGCACAGGCTGCCCCCAGAAGACTGAGAGGCCCCCAGAGGCATCCGCAGAGAACCCCAGCTGTGCTGTCCAAGTTGGGCGACCGCCAAACCTTAGCGGCCCAGCTGACAAGAGCCCGCCCTCCCCCAGGGTCCCCGGAGAGTTGGTGCCTCCCCCGGGTCCCAATTTGCATGGCAGGAAGGGGCCTGGTGAGGAAGAGGTGGGGAGGGGACAGGCTACAGCCGGTGCAGTTACACGTTTTCCTCCAAGGAGCCTCGGACGTTGTCACGGGTTTGGGGTCGGGGACGGAGCAGTGACCATGGCCGGGCTGGCGTTGTCTCCTGTGTCCAGCCACTGGCTGGTGGCGTTGCTGCTGCTGCTCTCAGGTACAACACCCAGGACGAGGCCTGTGGGGTTTGGTCTCGTCTCCAGCTGTCTGGGCCCTGCGGTTCAGCCTCCTGCTTGCTCCACCCTCCTCCTCTGTCTCTCTCCTTTCACCGCCTATCTCCCTCTCATGGCCCTGGAGCCTGGGTCTGTGGGTGTCAGCTGCACGTGGTGATGGGCTCAGGAGTCTGTGGCCCCAGTCCCTCTCCTGCCTGGAGGGCGTCAGGCTGAGCTGGGCATGAGGAGCAAACCAGAGTTAGCAGCCAGGACGGTGGAAGCACTAGGCTCAGGAGGAAGAGAGGGTGAGGGCACTGCCTGGGGATCTGGAGGGGAGAGGCTGTCCCAACCCAACCCTGGAAGATGCGAGATCCAAATGTGGTCCCCTTCTCTGGGAGATGAAAGTGCCTCCGGGCTGTGACTTTCTTCCTGTCTCTCTTTAAAAACAAAAAAAATAGAGACAGGGTGTCCCTATGTTGCCCAGGCTGGTCTCAAACTCCTAGCCTCAAGTGATCCTCCTGTCTTGGCCTCTCAAAATGCTGAGATTTCTCTGTCCTTCCTGTCTCATTCAGATGCCTGCTCAAAGCCACCCTGAGGGTCAAAGGCAGAAAGGGGGCTGGGGGTGGGGCTTCCAGTACCCCCACCCCATGCCTGTCTCCCAAGTCCACGGGGCAGGAAGGACCGAGGGGTCTTGAAGCTGCTGTCATGGAAGGAGGAAGTAGCTCCGGGAACATAGAGGGTGCGCAGGGGTGGGGCAGCCCAGGCCAGAGGAGGCCCTGACCTGGCCCCGCCCACTTCCTCCCACCCAGCAGCTGAGCCAGTGCCAGCAGCCAAACCAGAGGACCTGTACCCGAATTCCAAAGGTCAGTAGCCTCACCTGCCGCTTCTGAGGGCAAGTTGTGTCCGACTATGTCCTGTGTCCAACTATGGTCCCTGTCCTGGAGGCGGCCCCGCTTCCCACCCTTGCCTGATCTCCCCATCCAGGATTCCCATCCCCAGGCCTCCTTAGGATCTCCTCTGAGCCCCACCCCCAGCCCACTGTCATCTTCATCAGACACATGCTCTCCAGCCTTGGCCACTGAAGGGCTGGGCTAAACTCTGGGTCACAACAGAGGAGCCTGCAGATTCCTCTAGGACTCAGGCCCGGGGCCTGTCTAGCTGGGGATCTGGCTGAGCCTCGGGTGAGCCCTCCAGGGCAGGGTCACTATGTGAGGGGCTCAGGGATTCCCAGGGAGTGCTCACTAAGAGCAAGGCAGTCGAAGCTGGAAAGAGGGTTCTGGAACAAGAAGTGGTCCCAGTCCCTGCAGGAGGGAAGAGGAGGATGATGGAGGGAAGTCAGCCACGGAGGGGGTTGACTGAGGAAGGTCTCAGTTGACAGGCTAGGAATTTGGCCTTTATCCCCAGAGGAATGGGGGAGACTGAGGATTTCAGGCCAGTGCAGGGCAGCACAGTGAAGGGAGGGGCCAGGCCTGTGGGCCTCCAGGTCCTGGGGGTGTGGCCTGGGTCAGGCTGTTGTAATGGGCATGGGAAGGAATGGCAAGGTCCCAGAGCTCTTCTAAAGGAAAATCGAAGGGAAGGTGGGGCAGTCGGGAAGGGCCGGAGTCTGAGAGCTTGGCTGCGGCTTCTCACGTGGCCCTGCTTCCTAACTCCAACCTCGGCCTCCTGCCTGTCCCACACCCTGAGAAGCAAAGACTAAGCCCAGGGAGTCTGTGCCAGCCAGGGCGGGGGCCTGCTGCTGGAGCTGGCAGTCAGGAAGATGCCAAGCGGAATGCTGAGCCTGGCCTTGGCACCCACAGGTAGTGCTTGTTCTCGGATCTGGCAGAGCCCACGTTTCATAGCCAGGAAACGGGGCTTCACGGTGAAAATGCACTGCTACGTGACCAACAGCACCTTCAGCATCGTGAGCTGGCTCCGGAAGCGGGAGACGGACAAGGAGCCCCAACAGGTGAACCTGGAACAGGGCCACATGCATCAGACCCAAAACAGCTCTGTCACCACCCTCATCATCCAAGACATCCGGTTTGAGGACAACGGCATCTACTTCTGTCAGCAGGAGTGCAGCAAGACCTTGGAGGTCTACCGGGGCTGCGGCACGGAGCTGCGAGTCATGGGTGTGTGCCAGGTGGCTGGGACGCTCCTGTAGCTGTCCACCCCCACCCCAGCCTGGCCTGCCTCTTGTGGAGATGGCCATAGCCCTAGAGCACTCAGGAGAGCCGCTGGGACCTGAAGGAGCTGCCCTTGCAGGCCTAAAAGGTGGACTGTGGTCCAGACTCACAACCCCACCCCTGGTCCCCGCAGGGTTCAGCACCTTGGCACAGCTGAAGCAGAGGAACACGCTGAAGGATGGCATCATCATGATCCAGACGCTGCTGATCATCCTCTTCATCATCGTGCCCATCTTCCTGCTACTGGACAAGGTGATCGGGGGCGGGGGAAGCCTTGGGGGACCGCAGAGGAGGCCACTGCATAGGCCAGGCATAGGCAGGGTCTCCATCTCCCCAGCTCTCGTTGGGGCCATCTTGGCCCAGTCTGTCCCCAGAGCCGGCCAACTGGCTCACCTATTCAATCATTCCTTCCTTCCTTCATTCATTCAGCTGTTCTTGCAGAATGCACCTCACTCCTGACCCCTTACCCTTCTCCCTGGCCCTCCCCAGCCTGGCCCAGCAGGGGATAGGGCTGGGGGAAGCTAACACTCTGATCACCATCCCTCTCTGCCCCCAGGATGACAGCAAGGCCGGCATGGAGGAAGATCACACCTACGAGGTAAGGAGCAGGGCAGGCCCAGCAGCTCTGAGTCCTCGGGGTCAGTGGCCACTATCTGCTGGTGTGGTTGGGGTGTGGCCCTGGCCTGAGCTCCACTTAATGTCTCCAGGGCCTGGACATTGACCAGACGGCCACCTACGAGGACATAGTGACGCTGCGGACAGGGGAAGTGAAGTGGTCTGTGGGTGAGCACCCAGGTCAGGAGTGAGAGCCAGGACCTCCCCACGGCCTGGGTGCAGGCTCCCCAGCCTCAGTGACTGCTTCGGAGCTGCCTGGCTCATGGCCCAACCCCTTTCCTGGACCCCCAGCCGGCCTCTGAAGCTGGCCCACCAGAGCTGCCGCTCATCTCCAGCCCCTGGTCCCCAGCTCTTGCCAAAGGGCCTGGAGTAGAAGGACAACAGGGCAGCAACTTGGAGGGAGTTCTCTGGGGATGGATGGGACCCAGCCTTCTGGGGGTGCTGTGAGGGGATCCATCCCCACGCACGGGATTGGGGAGGCAGAGACTGGTCCAGAACCCACAAATGGACTCGGAGGCAAGGGCCTCCCAGCAGAGCCTGGGAAGGGCCGTGGACCCAGCGGGGCCCCAGAAGAGCCACGGGAACATCATTCCTCTCCCGCAACCGCTCCCACCCCAGGGAGGCCCTGGCCTCCAGTGCCTTCCCCCGTGGAATAAACAGTGTGTCCTGAGAAACCACACACAGGCTCGCGGCGTCTTATGGGTCTGGGGTGGATAGGAACATTTATGTGGGTACTTCTGTTGTTTGAATGTGGCACCTGTGAGCCCTCGAGGGTGTGGGAAAGGTGACTGCCACCCCTTCTCTCTGAAGACCCAGTTGGAGCCTGTGGTCACATCCCCCCTTTCTTCCCCCTGGAACAGGGCTACATGCCAGGCCCTAGCTGGACCCAGAGCAGCTGGCCAGTGACTGGGCCTGTCCTTCCCCTCAGCAGGGACACCCTCATCCCACACTCCATTCAGCCAAAAAGCAACAATTGAGTCCCGCTCTGCCTCCACCTACAGGAAGCCCTCCCAAAGCACCCGGGTCTCCGTCCAAGCCCTGTTCAGACCAGCCTAGCAGCAGCGACTTAGCTACTGCCTTGTACTACTCACACTGGCCTTGGTTCTCCAGTCAAACTGGAAGCTCCCTGAGGGTAGAGGTTTCCCTGCCTCTACAATAACCCCACCCCCACCTCCCAGGAAGCCTAGGAAAGCTTGATGCAAAGCCATCAAGAGTGAGATCCTGAAGAGTAGAGCTTTGTATAGTGGAGCTTTGGGGTTCTTTGCCAGGAGACCCCTTCAGACTTTCACAGCATCGGAGGTCTGCTATGGCCCCAGGGTCCTCAACAATGGTCCCTAGGGCCCTCCAGCCCACCAGCTGTGGGAGGTACTGGGAACAGCTCCCAGCTGGGAGGCCAAGTGCAATCAAAGTGTGAGTGTGCAAAGCCTCCCTCCCAAGTCAGGCTGTGCTCCACTTCCTGTTGACCCTGGAGGGAATCCTTCGAGGCCTCTCTGCTATTGCTGCTCTGAATTCCGGCAAGGGAGCCCCTATGCTGTGGCAGCTGCCAGTTTAACTGGGGAATCAAGACCAGCACATGGGAACTAGTGAGAAAAGTGCCTATTTTCACCAAATTCCCTCTGGAATTCCAGGTGGGGCAGGTGGGTAAGGCCCCCACACCTGCGGTTTCAGGTAAATCTCTCCACCACCCTGCACCAGGCTGGGCCAAGCCAGGCGGCCCCTGCGTTTTCCTAGTCTCTGGGCTGCTGAAGGGAACCGGGTTGTTTTGGCATCAGCCTCTACTGAGCCGGAGCCCTTCCTTTCCTGCTGCTTTGCATAGTGGCACTAATTCCGTCCTCCTACCTCCACCAGGGACCTAGGCAGCCGGGTAGATGGTGGGAGGAGGCTTCACTTCTCCCCCAAGCAGGGTCTCCACCTGCTTGAGGCTGCCCTGGGTAGGGGAGGCTTTGGCTTTACCTAAAGACTTTTTAACACCTTTGAACAACTCAGTTTCCCTTAGACTTTGAAGTTCTTGTTTTATGTATGTATGTATTTATTTATTTATTGCTGACTTACTTATTTATTTATTTGTAGACGGAGTCTCACTCTGTTGCCTAGGCTGGAGTGCAGTGGTGCCATCTCGGCTCACTGCAACCTCCGTCTCCTGAGTTCAAGCAATTCTCTTGTCTCAGCCTCCCAAGTAGCTGGGATTACAGGTGTACACCACCACGCTCGGCTAATTTTTATATTTTTAGTAGAGACGGGATTTCACCATGTTGGCCAGGCTGGTCTAAAACTCCTGACCTCAAGTGATCCATCCGCCTCGGCCGCCCAAAGTGCTGGGATTACAGGCGTGAGCCACTGCACCCGGTCCGAAGTTCTTGTTAACAGAGAATCATTTGAGCATAGACATTGGCCCCTCCACCAGACACCCCCAAAGGGCTTGACTTCATGGGTTATAATGTAGGAGCCCTCCCTGGTCTGTTTTTCTGTTTTAAGGGCTTCCACTCTGGGGGATATCATGTCTGTCTTGTGGACCCCCAGAACTGACATAGGCAATGGAAACATAGCTGGGTACTGATGGTGGAGACAAGAAACATTTCAGGTTGCTTTATCTGCTAAATGGGAATCCTAAAGCCCATCCGAGGGAAAGAATTTGGACCAGACGTTTTGTAAAAAATTATCACAATAAAATTGAGGGCTTACAGGCACAGTGGCTCATGCTTGTAATCCCAGCACTTGGGGGGCCGAGGTGGGTGGATCACCTGAAGTCAGGAGCTCACCTGAAGTCAGGAGTTCGAGACCAGCCTGGCCAACATGGTGAAACCCCGTCTCTACTAAAAGTACAAAAATTAGGCGGGCGTGGTGGTGGGCTTCTGTAATCCCAGCTATTTGGGAGGCTGAGGCAGGAGAATCACTCGAACTTGGGAGGCAGAGGTTGCAGTGAGCCGAGATTGTGCCATTGCACTCCAGCCTGGGTGACAAAAGCAAAACTCCATCTCAAGAAAAAAAAAAATTGAGTTTGTTTCCTTTGGGTGTACAGAATTTTAGCAAATGTACAGATTTGTATCACAACCACCACAATCAGAACACAGAATATGAACCAAAAGCTTTTATTGGGCCCAACACATACGTATGGAGCCCCTCTTAAATGCAAGAAAACTGGATTGAACACCTCCATCTTCGTTTACACTCTGCCTGATGTACCTGCAAGAGGATCGCACTATCTGATTTTTACAAACAAGGAAATCAAGGCCCAGGGAAATTACCATAACTGGCCAAAATCACACATAGACCTTCTGGCTCCAAGTCCAGCCGTCTCCCCACTACATCACGGCCGCCTCTCTTGAAGGGCGTTGCAGCAATAAGACCCTGAACCAAAGGAGGAGGAAAAGGAGGGAATCCGGTCACAACTTTGGCTATCTTCAAATGTTTGTGTATTGAAGGGGGATTTGATTTTCCTGCGATTCACAAGGTTCGAGGCCCCAAAGGCCCCACTCCTTCTTGCCAGAGCCTAGTAGGAGACCTCTGAGCACCCTCAAGAAGAAGCCACTGTGCCATCCCTCCAGGACCCCAGCTCTGCAGCTGCCCCCTCTGCCTGCCCCCTCCCCAGAACACAGCTCCGAGGCCCCTGGTGGGCACATGCCCCACTGCCTACTGGGGGAATCCAGCCAGCTCCCCGGGGACCCTGGTTGAAGCACAGGCTGGTTCCTCCTCCATTCTAGCTTGACTTCCTGCCCTCTTGCTGCAGGTGCTGCTAGGGTTGGCGTGATCTGACCCGAGGTTTTGGGTGTTTTTCCAGCAGAATCAGAGGCAAGAGAAAAACAAAACAAAACGCAAAAAACTGTGGCTATTTGGGTGCTGTTTGGGTGACAAGAACAGTGAGTGTTCATCCCTTAGTAGGTGTCTGGCCTGGCTGAGGCTTCTCTGAGGGGCCTCTAAAGCCATCTCAAGGCAGGGTGCGGTGGCTCACGCCTGTAATCCTAGCACCGTGGGAGGCTGAGGCAGGTGGATCACATGATGTCAGGAGTTCAAGACCAGCCTAGCCAACGTGGTGAAACCCTGTCTCTACTAAAAACACAAAAATTAGGCCCAGTGTGGTGGCTCACGCCTGTAATCCCAGCATTTTGGGAGGCCGAGGCAGGCAGATCACCAGAAGTTGGGAGTTCAAGACCAGCCTGACCAACATAAAGAAACCCCATCTGTACTAAAAACACAAAATTAGCCAGGCATGGTGACGAATACCTGTAATCCTAGCTACTTGGGAGGCTGAGGCAGGAGAATCTCTTGAACCTGCCAGATATTGCGGTGAGCCGAGATCACGCCATTGCACTCCAGCCTGGGCAACAAGAGAGAAACTCCATCTCAAAAAAAAAAAGCAAACAAACAAAAAACAAAAATCAACCAGGCGTGGTAGTGCATGCCTGTAATCCCAGCTACTGGGGAGGCTGAAGCAGGAGAATCACTTGAACCTAGGAAGGGGAGGTTGCAGTGAGCCGAGATCCAAGATCATGACACTACATTCCAGACTAGGCAACAGAGTGAGACTCTGTCTCAACAACAACAACAACAACAACAACAAAAAGCCATCTCAGAACATGGTATTTGGGATCCCTGTCTGCTCTCTTTGGTTCACCTCAAGAAGTGGGTTCAGAGCCCACATCTGCAACATTCCTGGGTGTGTCTCAGGTCTACAAGCTGCTCCTGGTATGTCATCTTCCGGTCCTGCCATTGACTCAGCTGCAAACAACCACAAACCCTCCACTTGGGACACCCGCCTCTCCCACCCAAAAGCGTTTACTTGGAAACAGGTGACTACGGAAGAGAAAAATAATGAGCATTATCTCCTGACTTAAATCAGAGTGTACTTTGTTAAAACACACTTAGACTGATCCTAATATAATTTTCAATTTTTTAAAAAAGGCATTCCACCTCCGGACCTAATACCACTTTCCCCATGTGGCAAGAGGGGAAGATAGAAGTTCATGTAAGTTGTGAGTCCGTATAGAACATTCCTGGGAACTTGGACGCTCTGCTTTTCACCTTTTGCATTTGATTTTGTTCATGTATGTATTGTCATGTTATTGTTCCTGTTCATGTATGTATTGTTCCTGTCCGTGTTATTTTCTTTATTATTATTATTATGTTCTTTTTTTTTTTTTTTTTTTGAGACAGAGTTTCATTCTTGTTGCACAGGCTGGAGTGCAATGGCACGATCTTGGCTCACTGCAACCTCCACCTCCTGGGTTCAAGCAATTTTCCTGCCTCAGCCTCTCAAGTAGCTGGGATTACAGGCATGCTCCACCATGCCTGACTAGTTTTGTATTTTTAGTAGAGACGGGGTTTTGCCATGTTAGTCAGGCTGGCCTCGAACTCCTGACCTCAGGTGATCCACCTGCCTTGGCCTCCGAAAGTGCTGGGATTACAGGCATGAACCACTGCGCCCGGCCAGGTATATATGTATGTTGGTAATATAATGGTAAAATAGAAATTTCAAATTGGAAACATTCCCATGAGGTAAATAGAAATGGCGAAACCCCATCTCTATTAAAAATACAAAACTAGTCAGGCATGGTGGAACATACCTGTAATCCCAGCTACTTGGGAGGCTGAGGCAGGAAAATCACTTGAACCCAGGAAGTGGAGGTTGCAATGAACCGAGATTGTGCCATTGCACTCCAGCCTGGGCAATAAGAGTAAAATTCCTTCAAAGAAAAAAAATATATATATAACAATTTTATATATATATTACATAATGTATTTTTTTACCTTTATATATATACATTACATAATGGTAAAATATTATCTCTGTCCCAAGTAGATTGTTAGCACCAGAAGAGAAAGAATCATGTCTTTTATTTATCTAGATATGCCCATCTGCCTGGTACAATCTCTGGCACATGTTATAGGCAACAGCTACTTGTGGAATCGGTAAATGCACAAATAGAATGAGTGAATGAATGAATGGACGAAAGACAGAAATCCAGCCTCAGGCCGGCACGGTGACTCACGCCTATAATCCCAGCACTTTGGGAGGCCGAGGCGGGTGGATCATGAGATCAAGAGATCGAGACCATCCTGGCTAACACAGTGAAACCCCATCTCTGCTAAAAATACAAAAAATTAGCTGGACATGGTGGCAGGCACCTGTACTACTACTTGGGAGGCTGAGGCAGGAGAATGACATGAACCCATGGGGGCAGAGCTTGCAGTGAGCCGAGATCGTGCCATTGCACTCCAGCCTGGGTGACAGAGCAAGACTCGTCTCAAAAAAAAAAAAAAAAAAAAACAAAGAAAGAAATCGAAATCCAGCCTCAAAGAGCTTACAGTCTGGTAAGAGGAACAAAATGNTGTCAATTATATGAGTTGTACTTTTCTCTTCCTCAACAGCAAACTGGCTTTCCTCCTTTTTGTCCTCCTCTTTCTGCCTATAGAGCAATTTCCTCCCGTCCACTTTGCAGGGCTGATAGCTCAAATAC
Organism: Theropithecus gelada; assembly: GCF_003255815.1. NCBI lineage: Eukaryota > Metazoa > Chordata > Mammalia > Primates > Cercopithecidae > Theropithecus > Theropithecus gelada. The sequence goes on along the minus strand of NC_037684.1, from coordinate 37,633,042 downwards.
AGTGCTATGGTGATGACACCCACTCCAAGGGCAACGGTAATAATGACAAAGAGGGCAGAGCTGATTCCTTCATCTAGTCCTGTCCAAGCACAGAAGACAGAGTTAGGAAGGTCTGAAAGTGCGAGGATCACCCACCCCAGCCCACCAGGCCCACTTCTGAGTCTCATTCTTCCCAACCTAGTAGAATCTTTCTTATTTTCATCCTTGGATAAGAATTCCAAACCCCTAAGGAGTTTCCCATCTCCTGGGCCTGGCAGCAGAGCAGCAAAGTTTACCTTGAACAATGACAGCAATGTCTTTGCTGACAGAGCCCAGCTGGTTAGTGGCTGTGCAGCAGTAGGTTCCGGTGTGGTTCTGGGTTGCCTTCTGTGGCACTTCAAGGTCAAAGACCACCCCATTCCAGGTACACACCAAGGCTGGAGCTGGGTTTCCCTTTGGGACACAAGCAAGCCTGTGTTCCATCCCTTCCAGCCAGGTCTGTTTGCCAGGGCAACTGGATTCCTCTAGCCGTGGCTTGTCTGCAAAACCAGAGTTTCCCAAAGAGCTGAGTTCAGTGCACCACACTCCCTTACTACCTTCACACCCTGCTCCCTCTCCTCACCCAAATGCGGTCCCCTCCATCCAACAGCTTTCCTTACCAAGGGAGCACTAGCAGCTCCCTACTTTGAGGCAACTCTTCTTTCCCATCTTCCCCATGGGCATGGAGTCCCAGATGAAACCTAGGGTGTTTTTGTTTGTTTGTTTGTTTTGAGACGGAGTCTGGCTCTCTCCCCAAGCTGGAGTGTGTGCAGTGGTGTGATCTCGGCTCACTGTAACCTCCACCTCCTGGGTTCAAGCGATTCTCCTGCCTCAGTCTCCCAAGTAGCTGGGACTACAAGCAGTGCCCCCACGCCCAGCTAATTTTTGTATTTTTAGTAGAGACGGGGTTTCACCATGTTGGCCAGGATGGTCTCTAACTCTTGACCTCGTGATCCACCAGCCTTGGCCTTCCAAAGTGTTGGGATTACAGGTGTGAGCCACCACGCCCAGCCAAAACCTAGGGTGTTTCTATAAAAAAAATTCAGACTAAATGATAACCCTGCTGTGTCCGTGGTGGCCCTGTGCCCCTGCTTCCCATCTTTTTCTCAGTGGGTAAGGAGCTAGGTAGTGGTGAACTCAAGAGATGAGGATTTTTCTACTTTTCTCTTTTTTTTTTTTTTTTTTTTTTGAGACGAAGTCTCGCTTTGTCACCCAGGCTACAGTGCAGTAGCGTGATCTCAGCTTACTACAACCTCCGCCTCCCAGGTTTCAAGCGATTCTCCTGCCTCAGCCTCCTGAGTAGTGGAATTACAGGTGCCCACGACCACACCCGGCTAATATTTGTATTTTTCATAGAGATGGGGTTTCACCATGTTGGTCAGGCTGGTCTGGAACTCCTGACCTCTAGCCATCCACCCACCTTGGCCTCCCAAAGTGCTGGGATTACAGGCGTGAGCCACTGCGCCCGGCCTATTTTCTCTACTCTTCAAAATAGAAATTTGTAGATGGAATTTTTGGATATTTCCCTTTTCAGCATAAACTCCCACTATCACTTCCTTTGTTCTCCTCGGCCATTGCCCTCAACTAACGTTGCCTGATCACTTTAACCCCTTTCCTTTATGTTCCCAATTTCCCCTCATCTGGTTCCCCACTCACTCTCCCGGGAGCAAGGCAAGCTTGGAGCGCTTTCCTTATATTCTCTCCTTTGATTTTTTTTTTTTTTTTTTTTTTGATGAGAAAAACGTGGCAACTCTAATAATGAAGCACTGCTGGCCAAGAAGCTCTCTAGAAATGGGAAAATAATAATCCTTATTTTGACAAGAAAGATCAGGCCCCTACTCACATAGGACATGGAGCTGGATCACAGTGGTTTTCATCAACCACTGACCCTGCACCTCCAAAGAGGCCTCGCAGGAGAAATTTCGGCCATCATCTTCCTCCCTGGCAGTAAGTAGAAGCCAGGCAGGCTCCCCAGGGGCAGGGAGGTCTGGGGCTCCCTGAAGCCGAAGAGTAGGGCTGGGTGATGTTAATACATGCCCTGAGCAGGTCACATTAATGTCGGTCCCTGCCAATGGGTATGATTCTTTCAGCTCCAGGATTGGTGGAGGGAAGCCTGTAAGGAAAGGAAAAGGAGAACCAGATACATTTCTCAAAACTAGCAGACACTTCTGCACTCTTGCTGCTGGCAAAAGCCCTTGGGAAGGCAGACAACAGGGGAAAGACTTTGGATACCATTGCTTCTTCTGTAAAAGCTGAAGGAAAGAATGAGGTGGTTTGGGGATCCGAGAGCTTCTCTTATGCACGCACACATTTAGTTATGCTTCGCTGCAAGGACTGCAAGATGTCTTTTCATCTTACAGCTTTCCTCCTCACCTCAAATAAATGTTCCTAAAGTAGTTCGGGGCATCCACAATCACTCTGTAAGCAGGATAGCCTAAGGAAACTGGGGATGAAGTCTGGAAAGAACTACTGTAGCAATACATGTCCCCAATCTGCCTGCATTTACCAGAGAAAGATGAAGACTCATGTTCACTTGAGAGAGTACCCAGCAAAGGGCAGCAGGGATATCTACAGCCAAATCACTAACCCATTACTGTGTGTTTTCAGTTGCAGAGAACCCGTATGAAAAAGGAAGAGCCAGGTCACTTACTGTAGCTATGCACTAGCTTTCTTGTTTTCTGTTCCATTGGACCCAGAGATGCAAGGCAAGACAGTTCCTGATCACCAGCCTCCATGGCCCGAAAGGTAGCATTGGCCCATGCTGTGTTCCCCTCCCAGGAAAGGAAGGAGCTCAGCTCTTGGTCTTCCAGGAACATGTGGAATATAACTTCTTTGGCTGGAAACACCCTAGCCACCTCGCAGCTCACAGTCTCTGCCATCCCAACCTCCAAAAGGGAAGAGACCCAGATATGGGGAGTCTGAGAGAATTCTGCCAAAAAAATGAGGACAAGAAGAGAAAGGAGAAAAGTCATGAGAAATCATACGTCATGCAGGACCCTTCAAGGTGGGAAGGAAGTGGGGTTAAAATGTCTCTCTTCCCCAGGGTGAGCTTAAAGCCCAAGCAAAGGTGGAGCTCAGTTACTCTCACACCCTCACCCTAAACCCCATGAGAACTTAGTCCCAAAGGCCAAGGCAAGATGAGCCCCAGGATTCCTCCTGCACTTGAGTTCTGACTCACCAAAGATCCGGAGTATTTTGATGGGTGAGCTGCCTTGAAAGAGGCTCCCACCTTGCAAACTCAAATCCAATTCTGCACGGCAGGAAAAATTGCACCTGTCATTCTCCCTTTGGGCTCTGACACTGATGATGACCTCAGCTCTTTGGGAGGCCACAGCCAAGCTCATAAAGTCCTTTCTATGCAGTTCTTGGTTACCCTGGAGAAGGGCAAGGGTGAGGCTCTCCAAGGGTGCTACACTGGGCACATGACACTTCACTGTGAAGGCTTCATCCACGGCCACCCAGGCAGGCTGCAGCTCCAGGATCACTTGCTCTGGTGGCTCTTTAAGACAAAAAAGCAGGGCTTGATGAGCATGCCATCCTCCTCTCCAGAAAGAAACGGCATAGGACAGGAAGATGAAGTGATACAAATCACAGAAGGTGACTGTCACCTTAAACCATCTGATCAGCAATGTCAGAATGTCAGCTTTCTGCCATCCCTGCCCTAGATGGGGCGAGTTAGTCTTCTGGCTCTTGTTCTTCCCATCAAAAGTGGCTAAGGCCATAGCCAAGAAAAGTGACTGCTGAGGGAGGGGCCCTTGCTTTGACTGTTGCTGCCATTCTGGAAAGCACTGATCTTTTACCAGAGGGGCTTCAGAGGCAAGAGCAGCTTCCGAGGGCTCCTTAGCATCACACAAAATCTATATTCTAGCAGGCCAGGTGCGGTGGCTCACGCCTGTAATCCCAGCACTTTGGGAGGCCAAGACGAGCGGATCACTTGAGATCAGGAGTTCCAGACCAGCCTGGCCAAGATGGTGAAACCCTGTCGCTACTAAAAGTACAAAAATTAGCCAGGCGTGGTGGCAGGTGCCTGTAATCCCAGCTACTCAGGAGGCTGAGGCAGAGAATTGCTTGAATCCGGGAGGCAGAGGTTGCAGTGAGCCAAGGTTGCACTACTGCACTCCAGCCAGGGCAACAGAGCAAGATTCCATCTCAAAACAAACAAACCAAACTATAGTTAACCAAGTTCTGACCCCACAGAGACCATACTTGCTTTCATGGCCATATCTTTGCCCATGTTATTTGCCTACCTGAAAGGTCTTCCTTACCTGTCCCCTTCAATTCAAACCCTAACCATCCTGGGGGAGGGCAGTCAGGAGCCTCCTCCACCATGGAGCCTTCTCAGGCTGCCCCAGTTCACAAAGACCCTTCTCTCTCCAATCTCTGTTTATTCCAATAGCTTGTAGCAAACAATTCAGCATTAATTTTATACTTTTTTTTTTAAGAGATGGGATCCCACTCTGTTGCCCAGGCTGAAGTGCAGTGGTGTGATCATAGATCACTGCAGGCTTGAACTTTTAGGTTCCGAGGATCCTTCCACCTTAGCCTCCCAAGTAGCTGGGACTACAGGTGCATACCACTATGCCTGGTTAACTTTGAAAACTTTTTTTGTAGAGACAGAGGTCTCACTATGTTTCCCAAGCTGGTCTCAAACACCTGGCCTCCCAAAGTGCTGGGATTAAAGCACGAGCTACTGTGCCCAGCCTAATCTTATACTTTTTGGTAATTTAACCATAAACATTATTAGCATATGCTTCCTGTATTGAAGATATTTTCAAGCACAGATGTCTGGATGCTCTCTATGGTCTGCTCCTAATTTAAAACTCAGAAGAAAGCCTACATCAAAGGGAAGTAGAAGTGGGCCAGGCTCACTTCTACTTGCTGAACTTGAGGTGGCTCACGCCTGTAATCCCAGGACTTTGGGAGGCTAAGGCAGATAGATCACTTGAGGTCAGGAGTTCAGGACCAGCCCGTCTCTACTAAAAAAATACAAAAATTAGCCAGGCATGGTGGTGGGTACCTGTAGTCCCAGCTACTGGGGAGGCTGAGGCAGGAGAATTGCTTGAATCCACGAGGTGGAGGCTGCAGTAAGCTGGGATCACACCACTGCACTCCAGCCTGAGCGATAGAGCAAGATTCCGTCTCAAAAATAATAATAATAATAAAGGTGATTGGATCTAGAATCCTTACAGTATGACAGAAATCTTTATTAAGGGCCTTAATTATCTCCCCTAATTAGAAACATTTGTCCCGTCCTTCCCTAAATAAGACATGTTCATGTTTCCCCATTCCTCCTTTCCATCCCCCTGCCCCCAGCCCTTAGCCCTACTCACGATACACAGTGATGCCAAGGCTTGTGTCCTTTTGAATCCCTGCACAAGAGAAGAAGCTCTGCAGGATGGAATTCTCTGTTACATCCTCCAGAAGAAACTCTTTCCACTGAGGCCCTTTGCCCACCTGAGTTTTCTTTAAGAAGGTCTCAATTCCACTGGGTCCTGGGTCTGGGCAAGTAGTGCTGCAGTTGACCACTAGGGACTGTCCAAACTCCACCAGGGCCTGATTTGGCCGAACAGAAACCTCAAACGACTCTTCTGCGACCCCTGAAATATGAACTACATATGCCAATGACTCTGGTGAGGACCACGAGACCCAAACAAAATACAGAAACTATTCTATCTAGTTCTAGGTTAGAGAACAGGAAATCTGCCCTGAACAAAAAGGTTCAGAGAACCAGACAGGACAAAAGACCTGTAATTGGCTGGGCACGGTGGCTCGCACCTGTAATCCCAGCAGTTTGGGAGGCCAAGGTGGGTGGATCACCTGAGGTCAGAAGTTCGAGACCAGCCTGACCAACATGGAGAAATGCCATCTCTATTAAAAACACAAAATTAGCCGGGCGTGGTGATGTGTGCCTATAATTCCAGCTACTTGGGAAGCTGAGGCAGAATTGCTTGAACCCGGGAGGCAGACGTTGCAGTGAGCTGAGATTGTGCCATTGCACTCCAGCCTGGGCAACAAGAGCGAAACTCCACCTCAAAAACAAAAACAAACAAACAAACCTGTAATTAACAAGTTAGTTCTGATTCCTCCACTATTCCCTCCACCTATCTTCTTTCTCGAAACTTGAATTCTCTATTAATATCACCATGGAAATTATGGAGTTGCTAAAAAAATTATGCCCAGGAAACCAACATCTTCCTAAACTTTCAGAATTCTTGAAAGCGTCCCAGGATAGGCTGCTGCGGACCCTCACAGGATTCGAACTTCATTACTTATCCCTCAAAGCAGTGTCTCCCTCAAATTATGGCTAAGGATTCCCTTCGTCAGAATCATCCTGAATGCTTGTAAACTGCAGATTCCAACTCCATCTCAGAGTGCATGGTTTCAAACCTGTGAAGGTGGGAACTGAAAATATGCTAGGGAATAACAAGCCTGCCGGGGACCCTTATGCACACCAAATTCTCAGACCCATTGGTCTGCAGGTGACTCCCGGGTCACTCATTTCCCATGCCTTTTCTTTATGCCTCTTCTCAGAGTGAGACCATTCCGTTTTGATTTGGTGCTGAGAGAATAGATGTTTTGGATGCCTACAAATTTTGTCTGTTCTAGAAATCTTCTCTGATGCAGTGGGAGATGTCAGATACATTTTTATTTTATTTTATTTTATTTTTGAGACAGAGTTTCACTCTTTTTGCCCAGGCTGGAGTGCAATGGCGCAATCTCAGCTCACTGCAACCTCCGCCTCCCATGTTCAAGCGATTCTCCTGCCTCAGCCTCCCAAGTAGCTGGGATTACAGGCACGTGCCACCATGCCCAGCTAATTTTGTATTTTTAGTAGAGATGGGGTTTCACCATGTTGGCCAGGCTGGTCTCCTGACCTCAGGTGATCCGCCAGCCTCAGCCTCCCAAAGTGCTGGGATTACAGGCATGAGCCACTGTGCCCGGCCAAGCCACCGCGCCTGGCCTCAGATGGATTTTAGATGCCTGATGTAAGTAAAGGGCACAGAGACTTCAGGAAGTCCTGAAGGCTTCTCTACAGGTCCCTTTTAGCTAGTCCATGTCTACCATCTACTTCACCTCCCAATACCAGTCCCCTCTGGGAATACACAGCTCTTGTAGCAGTGTTACCTGCTAAGGCCCTTGTTCCTTTCCTGTCATCAGGAGAACTCACTTTTTGGACCTGAGCTATGGGTCCTGTCCTACCAAGGGCCTATTATAGTTCATCATGACACAAACGGTGGCAACAAAGAAGTAAAAACATTCTCAAGAGGAGAAATACAGGGCAGTCCTGGGGCAGTAGGGAACCAAGCAGAGAAGGCATTTTTCCTAGGGAGAGTCCTCTCTGATAGTCTATTAACTTGGGTTATCCCAGTTACAAGCCAGAGACCGTAAGGATTCTGTACCCTAGTGATCCAAGAGATAGGAATATTTCCCCCGGGTCCAGATGAACGAACACTGAAGTGTCATCCCACTTAGGACTCCCCACCTCCTTCCTCACTGACCAGCTACCTGTGTCCTGGCACATACTGGTTTAAAATGCTTTCCCAAATAGCCTCACCTGGGCAAAGGATCAAGGCCAGCAGGGCCCAGACACCAAACAGAAGCATTTTCATCCTTATGAGAATGGCCAAAGGCTGGAGAGAAAAAGACAGCAATGCTGGTGAAAGTGACCAAAAATACATATATAAGGAAAATTATTTCTTTGATATTAAGAGTCAGTCCCTTTCCTGAAATCTCACTAGTCTAGAAAAATTACAGCAAAAATATCAGCAGTGAAGGTGTACTAAAAGAATGTCTTGGGCTTGGCGTGGTGGCTCACGCCTGTAATCCCAACACTTTGGGAGGCTGAGGCGGGAAGATCATGAGGTCAGGAGATCGAGATCATCCTGGCTAACACGGTGAAACCCTGTCTCTACTAAAAATACAAAAAATTAGCCCAGTATGTTGGTGGGAGCCTGTAGTCCCAGCTACTCGGGAGGCTGAGGCAGGAGAATGGCATGAACCCAGGAGGCGGAGCTTGCAGTGAGCTGAGGTTGTGTCACTGTACTCCAGCCTGGGCAACAAAGTGAGACTCCATCTCAAAAAAAAAAATGTCCTATATTATATCTATTTATTTCAGCTTGGCTTATGTGCATAGCAAAAACAGGGGGAAAATATGAAAAAAGAAGAGGCAATATTATTGAGACTCCTGTGTAAGTTGTATTCTACTTATCTTTTTACTAGTTTGCCTCCATATATTAGACTGAGTCAATAGAAGGGTGCTGGCATGAAAACATGAAAAACTGAGTTTAGGCTGGGCACAATGGCTTACACCTATAATCCCAACACTTTGAGAGGCCGAGGCGGGTGGATCACCTGAGGTCAGGAGTTCCAGACCAGCCTGGCCAACATGGAGAAATCCATCTCTACTAAAAAAATACAAAATTAGTTGGGCGTGGTGGCAAGTGCCTATAATCCCAGCTACTCAGGAGGCTGAGGCAGGAGAATCACTTGAACCCAGGAGGCAGAGGTTGCGGTGAGCCGAGATCATGCCACTGCACTCCAGCCTGGGTGACAGAGCAAGCCTCCTTCTCAAAAAAATAAAACAAAAACTCATTCAAGCTAATTTCTTCTAAGAAAGGCTTCTTGACTAGCCTTATCACACTTCACAGTCCCTTATTTGTTATACATGATCTCTATCTCACTTTATGCCAAACAAGATTTCTGAAGTTGCAAAGTGAACTAATGTTCACTTTGGTGAATTATTTCAGTGATGTAATCATCACTATACTAGAAATTCCTTGAGGATAAGAGGCTGTAATGTACTTATCTTGTATCTCCAGCACCTAGCACAGAGCCTATGATATTGTGGACTACAATGAAGGACTACCCTCCAATACTTTTTTTTTTTTTTTTTTTGAGACGGAGTCTCGCTCTGTCGCCCAGGCTGGAGTGCAGTGGCCGGATCTCAGCTCACTGCAACCTACGCCTCCTGGGTTTACGCCATTCTCCTGCCTCAGCCTCCCGAGTAGCTGGGACTACAGGCGCCTGCCACCTCGCCCGGCTAGTTTTTGTATTTTTTTTAGTAGAGACAGGGTTTCACCGTGTTAGCCAGGATGGTCTCGATCTCCTGACCTTGTGATCCGCCCGTCTCAGCCTCCCAAAGTGCTGGGATTACAGGCTTGAGCCACCGCGCCCGGCCCCTCAAATTTTGTATTGAATTTTCATACAGTGGGTTTGGAACAGGTCTAACTCCACTTCTATGCTGGTCTGAGAGTTTTTTCTGTTTTTTTTTTTTTTTTTTTTTGACGGGGG
>NC_037684.1:37613300-37623634 GCF_003255815.1 Theropithecus gelada | reverse complement strand
TTTTTTTTTTGAGACGGAGTCTCGGTCTGTCGCCCAGGCTGGAGTGCTGTGGCCGGATCTCAGCTCACTGCAAGCTCCGCCTCCCGGGTTCCCGCCATTCTCCTGCCTCAGCCTCCCGAGTAGCTGGGACTACAGGCGCCCGCCACCTCGCCCGGCTAGTTTTTTGTATTTTTTAGTAGAGACGGGGTTTCACCGTGTTAGCCAGGATGGTCTCGATCTCCTGACCTCGTGATCCGCCCGTCTCGGCCTCCCAAAGTGCTGGGATTACAGACTTGAACCACCGCGCCCGGCCTTTTTTTTTTTTTTAAATACAGGGATAACAGGTGTATGAAAATTTGTACTCCCAAGTGAAGGTTACCCTTCAAAATAACCACTTTGGAATGCTATCATCTTATTCCAGTGATGACACCAATTATTCAAAACCTTTTTTGAAATTATTTATTTATATATTGAGACAGGGTCTTGCTTTGTTGCCCAGGCTGAAGTGCAGTGGTGTGATCACAGCTCGCTGCAGCCTCAAATTCCTGGGCTCAAGCAATCCTCCCACCTCAGTCTCTTGAGTACCAGGGACTACAGGCACATACCACCACACCCAGACGATGTTTTTATTAACTGTTTTTGTAGAGACAGGGGTCTCACTATGTTGCCCAGGCTAATCCTGAACTCCTGGCCTCCAGTGATCCTCACACCTAAGCCTCCCAAGGTGCTGGGATTACAGGCATAAGCCACCACGCCCAGTCTGAAAGTAATTTAGAACTGGCTTTTAAGCCATATAAGAAAAATCAAGCTGGGAGCAGTGACTCATGCCTATGATCCCAGGATTCTAGGACACCAAGGTGGGAGGATTGCTTGAGCCCACGGGTTTGAGACCAACCTAGGCAACATAGCAAGACCCGTCTCTACAAAAAAAATTAAACATTAGCCAGGTGTGATTATGCTCACCTGTAGTCCTAGCTACCTGGGATGCTGAGGTGGGAGGATCACTTGAGCCAGTTTGAGGCTTCTGTGAGCCGTGACCATACCACTGTACTCCAGTCTGGGCAACAGAGCAAGATCTTGCCATAAATAAATAAATAAGTAAATAAATAAATAAAGCAAGCTCTCCTCTTTGTTACTGAACCAAACCAGGTCTATCTGTCCACGTGCAATGTAAAGCCAAACACTGAAGCACCAGATTTTTGTAGAGATAAAAGTCTATTTCAAGGTGGCTGAGCAAGAAGACAGGCTCAAATGTCTCTTCAATCTGGAGCCTGGAACAAATTTTAAGTGTGAGGGAGGACACAGGTATTGGTGGAAGTACTGGAAGGACAGATTTTGATCTGAAGGACTTCAAACAGTACCATTTATGGTAAGATATGGTAAAGGGTCTTATACCCAGACATTCCTGGGCTTGGACCCGTCGCTTTTGTTTCAAAAGTGTTCCCGTGCTCGAGTTTCAGCCACATCCCAATCTTTTGGTTCTGCCGAAGGGCAAGACTTTAGTTCCAGGGTTATTTGAGGTCAAAGTCTCCCTTTCTGCACATGCTCTGACTGTATGACTTGCAACTTCTTGGCTCTGGGCCTGTAAAATAACTTGATACCCCACTATCAGCGGGGTAGAACCAGTTAGAACTGATCCAGCAATTACACTCTCCAATGTGTAGATCTTGTGATGTTTAAGTCTATAACATGAATCCAGATTATTTGTGCTTTGATGGGGCCACAGTGTCACAAATAATTCCCCTTAGAGATTAATCCAAGAACTCCTTCTGTTTTACTCATCTCTCTGTAGCTTGCTGATGTTACCTTCTTTTTTTCTTTGAGATGGAGTCTCGCTCTGTCGCTCAGGCTGGAATGCAGTGGCACGATTTCCGCTCACTGCAAGCTCCGCCTCCTGGGTTCACGCCATTCTCCTGCCTCAGTCTCCTGAGTAGCTGAGACTACAGGCACCCGCCAGTACGCCCGGCTAATTTTTTTGTATTTTTAGTAGAGACAGGGTTTCACCGTGTTCGCCAAGGTGGTTTCGATCTCCTGACTTCGTGATCTGTCCATCTGCCTTGGCTTCCCAAAGTGCTCAGATTACAGGCATGAGCCACCGCACCTGGCCTTTTTTGTTTGTTTGTTTGTTTGTTTTTCTGAAATGGGGTCTCACTCAGTCACCCAGGCTGGAGTGCAGTGGTGTGATCATAGCTCACTGCAGCCTCAGACTCCTGGGTTCAAGCAATCCTCCCATCTAGGCATTCCAAAGTGCTGGGATTACAGGTGTGAGCCACTGCACCTGACCTGATGTTACCTTCTTCTGCATAGCCTAGCACTGCTGTCAATTTTTTTGTTTTTTTTGAGACAGAGTCTCGCTCTGTTGCCCAGACTGGAGTGCAGTGGTGCAATCTCGGCTCACTGCAACCTCCACCTCCCTGGTTCAAGCGATTCTCCTGCCCCAGCCTCCTGAGGAGCTGGGACTACAGGCATGTGCCACCTGGCCTGGCTAATTTTTTGTATTTTTAGAGAGATGGGGTTTCCCTGTGTTAGCCAGGATTGTCTCGATTTCCTGACCTCATGATCTGCCCGCCTCAGCCTCCCAAAGTGCTGGGATGACGGGCGTGAGCCACTGCGCCTGGCCTCACTGCTGTCTATTTATGTCATAGACTATGCTCTGCTCTTAGAGTCTTAGTAAAAAAAAACAAAAAACGAAAAAAAAAAAACTTCCTATTGCTCATTACTATAAGCCAAGCTAATCGATTTTTCTTTGTAGTTGCTACTAGTACTATCTCTATGCCCACAAAGAGTCTTAAGAAAACCGTCCTGGGCAAGTTTTTGTTTCCATACCCATAGACAGACATGTACTTTGTTCTTTGTTGTTTCATGCCCTGCCCTCACTGCACTATCCCCACAGCTCCAATCTTGCATCCTTGTTTTCATGTAGCAGGTTCTGAAACACAAGATTCTGTATTTATCTTGCTAAGGAGAAAGAAAGCAGTAACCCCAAGGAGAAATTATTTTTAATTTCTTTTAGAATTCCTTTTGCTTATTCTGTGGATTATATCCCAAATTAGAGGTTTAAACTGAGGCCGGGCGCAGTAACTCACACCTGTAATCCCAGCACTTCAGGAGGCAGAGGCGGGTGGATCACCCGAAGTCAGGAGTTCAAGACCAGCCTGGACAACATGGTGAAACCCTGTTTCTACTAAAAATACAAAAATTAGCTGGACGTGGTGGTGGGCATCTGTAATCCCAACTATTCGGGAGGCTGAAGCAGGAGAATTGTTTGAACCTGGGAGGTAGAGGTAGAAGTGAGCCAAGATTGCGCCATTGCACTCTATCTCAAAAAAAAAAAAAAAGGGTTAAACTGTCTGAAAGTTTTGTCCTGCACTCCAGCCACTGGGAGGTCTGTTGCAGGAGAGGGGTAGGCAGTGAGGGGAGGGTGGGGACGCATGCTGTTGGATTGCTCTGGCTGCAGGATGTGAACTAAACTTTGCCTCCAAGTTTGGGATTCTCGCCTTCCATTCATAGTCAATGGTTTCTTGCTGTCTTTCCTTCCTTCCTTCTTTCTTCCTTTCCTTCCCTCCTTCCCTGCCTGCCTCCTTCCTTTCCCTCCCTCCTTCTCTCCCTGTCCCTTCCTTTCCCTCCCTCCCTCCTTCCTTCCTTCCCTTCCTCCTTCTTTCTTTTTCTTTCTTGCCTTCCATTCATATTCAAGGGTTTCTTGCTGATTTGTCTTTTCTTTCTTTCTTTCTTTCTTTCTTTTTTTTTTTTTTGAGACGGAGTTTCGCTCTTGTTGACCAGACTGGAGTGAAATGGCCCGATCTCCGCTCACTGCAACTTCCACTTCCTGGGTTCCAGCGATTCTCCTACCTCAGCCTCCCAAGTAGTTGGGATTACAGGCGCGCACTACCTCGCCCGGCTAATTTTTGTCTTTTTGGTAGAGATGGGGTTTCACCATGTTGGCCAGCTTGGTCTGGAACTCCTGACCTCAAGTGATCTGCCCACCTTGGCCTCCCAAAGTGCTGGCATTACAGGTGTGAGCTACCCTGCCCAGCCGCTGTTTCTTATAAATGTAAGTCACACTGGGCCTTTGCACTCTCTCCTCCATCTGCCTAGAATTCTTTTCCTCCTCCCTAAACACTCCTCTATCCAGTTCAGCATCTCTGCCATGCGGCCTGAGTTGACCACGGGCTTCCCAGCCCTCCCTGCCCACGCCCCCCACCGCAGTGCCCCCTGCACGCCTACCACTTTCCCTTCCGCAGCACCATCGCCTTCTAACACCCGACCGATGAGGCCTGAAATCAACGGCTCTATCTCCCCTGGACTGTAAGTACTAGGAAGGCAGGGCCCTTGGTTTTACTCCCTTATGGATCCCAAGCACCTGGAACGTTACAGGCGTTCAACGACCATAAAGGAACAAGTGAATGCACGAACGCACTAGATAGACGGGTACCAATCCTTGTGTGAGGGCCGCTGCCCCCCGCGTGGATACCGGGCACCAGGCCAGATCTTGCTGGGAAGGGGTCTCGGGTCCAGCGGGGAGAGGGGCGAGGACACCTCGTGGTCACCAAGGCTCTTCCTGGCGGACGATCCCTAACACACGTGAGAACCCGTTCAAAAAGCACTTCCACCCGGCTCCTCTGGGCTTCCGGCGACAGCGAGTCGCGGCCGATCGCTCGCACGCCCCTCACCCTCGCTGGGCAGCTCCTCACGGCTTCGGCCTCCGCTCCTAGGCCTCCGCTCCTCGGCCTCGCCCCCTCGGCTATCAGGCGCCAGCCGAGCTCTCAGACCGTTTGGTCTGCACCGCCAGGCGGGGGCGCGCGAGGGTGCGGCCGGAGAGCGGATTTTCCTGATCTGCCTAGGAACTCCTGACGTCCATGCGAAAGCTCAGCAGGGTTGGCTGAGATGAGAGGGACGGGCAGGTAGCTACAACGACGGGAGGGGAGCATGGGGAAGATGAGGGTGGGGAAGGCTGAATCCTGTAGGGCAGAAAGCGCGTGTTTGGCGCCGCATAACTACTTCTGAATAACGCAATATGGAAACAAAAGGAAAGGGATCGTTGCGGCAAAGCGCTGTTGTATGAGGAAAACAAGAGGTTGTCCTCCCCTGTGGCTGTTGTTTTCGTGGTGCGGCCCGGACACGTGAGCCGGCCCGCGCCGCAGAGAGTTGCGCGCGAAGCCACGTTCCCGCCTTGGACATCCTGGCTCGCTTGGCAGAGCTTGGGGCCTCTGCTGGCTGCGCCCTGGCGGGCTGGGAGATGTGTTTGGCAGAGTTTTGACAATGGATAATTTGCAAAAAGGCTTGTTTTTTGTTTTGAGACGAAGTCTCGCTCTGTCGCCAGGCTGGCGTGCAGTGGCGCGATCTCAGCCCACTGCAACCTCCGCCTCCCGGGTTCAAGCGATTACTCCTGCCTCAGCCTCCTGAGTAGACTACAGGCGCCCACCACTACGCCCGGCTAATTTTGTATTTTTAGTAGAGACGGAGTTTTACCATGTTGGCCAGGCTGGTCTCGAACTCCTGACTTCAGGTGATCCGCCCCTACAAAGTACTGGGATTACCGCATGAGCCACCGCGCCCAGCCTTTATTTTTCTTTCTTTTCTTTTCTTTTTTGCTCACCCTTCCGCGTTTCCATACCTTCCCTCCACTTCCTCACTTACAAATAACACACTTGAGCCCCCAGCGTCCCTTTCTTGCTTGCCGCCCGATGTGCCTGCGCCCCCTCTCACCCGCGCCGGGAGCTGTGGGTCCAGTGGCAAAAATGGGGTAAGGGAGGAAATAGCCCTCCGTTGCATCTCTGCCAGGGACCCCCTTCCTCAGCTTCAATGCCAAACGTCTTCCTGGAGGGAAGCCTCTGGAGGTCAGTTCTCAAGCGTTCACCCTGACACCGCATTGAGCTGTTCCCATCTGGTTTCCTGTTGGACCTCTGGCTCTCCCTCAATCCTTGGCCTGACTGCGAGCCACGGGCCGAGTTTCTTGGTGCAGTGAAATGTGAGTATTTGGGTTATTATTATTATTATTATTATTATTATTATTTCAGGAGAACAATTATGTGCCTCGACCATCGAATATAGGCACACCCCAGGGAGCCGCTGTTACCCGCATTTTATGGATCGGGTAACAGACTTGGAGAGGCCTCACTCTTGGGGACATGGGGGTGGCAGGCAGGGGAATTATTAATATTACTGGCAATTTTAGCATCCAGTGTGCGTTCCGAGAACTATTTCTTGCCCTGCAAGAATCTTTCATCAACCCGCATCTTTCTTTTTATACTCTGAGCAGGTGGCTTCTTGGGCTAAGGCAGGGCTGTCTAGGGTAACGTTATCACTGCCTTGTTCCCTCCTTCCGTACTGATAATTTGAGGGAGAAAGTCAGATAGAATCAGAAGCTTTGGAGCCAGAAAAGCCTGCCTATGAATCCCTTTTTAATACCTTACCAGCTTTCTGACTACTGGAAAATTACATAACTTGTAGTAATGTCCTCCTAATCTTTTTTTGTTTTTGTTTTTGAGATGGAGTCTCCCTGTGTCACCCAAGCTGGAGTACAGTATCCCCATCAGCTCACTGCTACCTCCACCTTCTGGGTTCAAGTGATTCTCCTGCCTCAGCCTCCCCAGTAGCTGGGATTACAGGTGCCCACCAGGACACCTGGCTAATTATTGTATTTTTAGTAGAGACAGGGTTTCACCATGTTGGCCAGGCTGGTCTTGAACTCCTGGCCTCAGGGGATCCATCCACCCACCTCGGCCTCCCAAAGTACTGGGATTACAGGCATGATCACCGCACCCCCGCACATGATCCCCACGCCTAATCCAATCCCATCTATTTTTATTAGAAATAGCTGTACTGTGTGAAAGCCATTTTTAAAAGTTCTGGTAATTTTAGGCCAGGCGTGGTGGCTCACACCTGTGATCCCAGCACTTTGAGAGTCTGAGGTGGGTGGATCACCTGAGGTCAGGAGTTTGAGACCAGCCTGCTCAACTTGGCAAAACCCTGTCTCTACTGAAAATACAAAAATTAGCCGGGCGTGGTGGCTGGTTCCTGTAATCCAAGCTACTTGGGAAGCTGAGGCAGGAGAATTGCTTGAACCTGGGAGGCGGAGGTTGCAGTGAGCTGAGATGGCGCCATTTCACTCCAGCCTGGGCAACAGAGCAAGACTCTTGTCTCCGAAAAAAAAAAAAAAAAGTTCTGGTAATTTTATACATTTGTCACATCTAAATTTTAGCAAATGGGCTAAATTTTAGCAAAAGGAAATGTCTCCAGCTGACCCATTTCCTTATGTGAAGGCTGTTTTCCTAGAGAAGTGGAGAAGTCATTCCTTCAAATGGATAATTGCTCTGCCCCAGGCAGTCATGGCTATGGGGCTGTTATAGAAGCTGGTTGAACCTGACAAAAGCGGGAGGAATTCTAGCTAGAAAGAAGCTGCATCTCTCTCTCTCTCTCTCTTTTTTTTTTTTTTTTGGAGACAGAATCTTGCTCTGTTGCTCGGGCTGGAGTGCAGTAGCGTGATCTCAGCTCACTACAACACTCACCTCCTGGGTTCAAGCAATTCTCCCACCTCAGCCTCCTGAGTAGCTGGGACTACAAGTGCCCGCCACCATACCCAGCTAATTTTTGTATTTTTTGTAGAGACAGGGTTTCACCATGTTGGCCAGGCTGGTCTTGAACTCCTGACCTCAAGTGATCCGCCCACCTCAGCCTCCCAAAGTGCTGGGATTACAGGCGTGAGCCACGGCGCCCAGCCTGCATCCCTTTTTGACTGCATTACTTGGTTTCTGGGTACCCCAAATCTGCTGCCTCCTGATCCCTCAAGACTTTATCTGTTACCTGCTGTTTATTCCTGGGACTGTCAGCATCTGACTCAGGGCCACTTGTTCGTGTCAGAGTCCAAATGGTAAGTTAGGGGCAGTGCAGCTCTAACCAGAGTTAGAACAGATAGATGAAGGGTTAAAAGCCGGAGATAGTATGAAATGAATCAATCTTGGCCGCCCCATCTATCAAGGTGAGGATAAAGTCTGGGCTAAGGGCATAAACAAAGAATCCAGGTGGAAGGTCACAAATTAATAAGTCCAAGAGAGTGAGAGCATAAAGCTCAAGAATTTGGTAACCGGATAAAGTCTGGGCCAAGGGAATAAATAAAGAATCCAGGTGGAAAGTCACAAATTAATAAATCCAAGAGAGTGAGAGCATAAAGCTCGAGAATTTGGTAGCCAAAGTTAACTGTTAAGGTTAAGCTGGTTTTGACCTGTCCTGATGGGTCAACTGCCAATTAGAACCGACTTGGAACACAGTTTCTGGAGTGGGGAGTGTAGTTAACTTTTATCAGAGTTATTTCCTGAGCAGGCATTGTTTCTGCACAGTCCTTGTCCTCTTGGAGTTCACACTGGAGGGGTATGTGGATGGAGACAGAGTTCCAAACAAAAACCACAGCACAGAATGATAAATATTCTTGCAGAAACCTAGACTGAGTGTTAGGGAAAACACAAAGGAGAGCAAGAAATTAATGATGGCAGTTGGAGGGTGGGGATTCCTGTCATGGAAAATTCCAGAGGCAGTGACATTTGAATTGGCCTTGAAGGATAAACAGAGATGCTTGCATGGCAGATAACTGGAAAAGAGCAATTATTCATTTAATAAATACGTATTTGTGTTTAATTTTATACCAGGTATGATTCCAGGTAGTTGGGACGCAGCAGCAAATAAGACAAAGCCCTTGCCCTGAGGAACATCCATCCCAGTGACATCCTGGGTGAAGGAACCACAGTGTGCATGACTTGGCATTCAGGGCAGAGTGAGTGCAGTGTGGCTTCATGGTGGAATACATGAGCTGCTTCTGTGAATGTATACATCTCAAAAGAAGAACAAGAATTAGAATCAAAAGAAAATCAATGGGATAATAAGCATTGTTATTTTATTAATAAAACAATTTGGGGCAGTTGGGAGAAAGAAGGCCGGTGAGGCAAGGTGAGGACAGATACTAATTAGGCCATGCTAAGAGGTTTAGCATAGACTCCTGTAAGCCATCGGCTTTTCAACATGTTAATGTTCTGGAACCCTTTTTTCAAAGGAAATTCTGCATGGTCACTCCATATATAAAACAACAAAAGTAGAGCTGCTTGGTGGAGGGGCAGGGGTGGGCATGGGCAGGGGAAAAACTCCTCACTCTACACTCCCACCTCACTCTCAGCTCTCCATGACAGCTCCTGTGTTTCCGAAAAACCCGAAGGCCCACAGTTTTGTTTTTTGTTTGTTTGTTTGTTTTTTGAGACGGAGTCTAGCCCTGTCGCCCAGGCTGGAGTGCGGTGGGGTGATCTCAGCTCACTTCAACCTCCGCCTCCTGGGTTCAAACGATTCTCCTGCCTCAGCCTTCTGAGTAGCTGGGATTACAGGTGCCAGCCACTACACCCGGCTAATTGTTGTATTTTTAGTAGAGATGGGATTTTGTCATGTTGGCCAGGCTGGTCTTGAACTCCTGACCTCAGGTGATCCACCTGCCTCAGCCTGCCAAAGTGCTGGGATTACAGATGTGAGCCACTGTGCCCAGAAAACCCACTGCTGAAGGTATTGGAGTGCACACAGATGTGGGTAAATGGAGAGATGTGATCAGATTTGCTGTCTTGGGATAAAACTGGCAGAGGGCATGCAGTAGGATGGCAGTCAGCAGAGAAGCCACTCAGGTGGGTTAGGGAAGAGTTGTTAAGGACCTGACTTCAGGTGAGTGGACTGGATCCAAGAGAGATCTGGGAGGTAAAATTGATGACTAAGAGTGGGGGTAGTGGCTGGGCAAGGTGGCTAACCCCTATAATCCCAGCACTTTGGGAGGCTCAGGTGGGCAGATCAAGAAGTCAGGAGTTTGAAACCAGCCTGGTCAGGGTGCTGAAACTCTGACTCTACTAAAAATGCAAAAATTAGCCAGGCATGGTGTTGCACACCTGTAATCCCAGCTACTCAGGAGGCTGAGGCAGGAGAATCATTTGAACCCGGGAGGCAGAGGTTGCAGTGAGCCGAGATCGCTCCACTGCACTTCATGCACTTCAGCCTGGGCAACAGAGCGATATTCCGTCTCAAAAAAAAAAAAAGCGGCCGGGCGCGGTGGCTCAAGCCTGTAATCCCAGCACTTTGGGAGGCCGAGACGGGCGGATCACGAGGTCAGGAGATCGAGACCATCCTGGCTAACATGGTGAAACCCCGTCTCTACTAAAAAAAATACAAAAAAAAAACTAGCCGGGCGAAGTAGCGGGTGCCTGTGGTCCCAGCTACTCGGGAGGCTGAGGCAGGAGAATGGCGTGAACCCGGGAGGCGGAGCTTGCAGTGAGCTGAGATCCGGCCACCGCACTCCAGCCTGGGCGACAGAGCCAGACTCAGTCTCAAAAAAAAAA